>NW_025813938.1:1150202-1254094 GCF_021917145.1 Hypomesus transpacificus
GCTCCACGGTGCGAGAGATCAACCGGGAGGCGTGTCACTTCCCAGGGTTCCCTGTGCTGCAGACGCTGCTGACCAAACACACCAGCGTCCCTGAGCTTTACTTCCTGCTCATGGCTCTGTTCCTGCAGCAGCCGGTGACCGAGCTGCCAGACAGCCTGCAGGAGCATGTCAGTCCCTCCTCCACCCTCACTGCACCACCTCTCACCACCACTACACCACACCTGGATGATCGTGTACTGTTCTCCTTCGTCTACAAGGCTGTTTATTGGGTGTAGTAATGTCCTGGTGTGACCTTGTCTCCCCTTCCTCCCTGTCTCCCTGCCTCCCTCCCCCCTCCTTGCCTCCCCAGTTTGACCTGGACTCCACCTGGACGTTCATCCTGGGCGCGCCAGCCTCCAGCTCCATGCTCAGCTCCATACACAGCGTCTGCTCTGAGGCTGCCTTCCTGCTGCTGGCCATGCTGCGCAGCATGCTCAACCTGGTGAGGAGGGGAGAGGGAGATTAGAGGAGGGGGATGTGGCGTTCGAAGGAGGAAAAGCGGCCAACTAAACAGGAGTACCTATAGTAACCCCATGACTCCTCCCCCTCCAGCCCTGGCAGTCTGAGGAGGAGGGCTCCTGGCTGAGAGAATACCCCATCACCCTGATGCAGTTCTTCAGGTTCCTCTACCACAACGTGCCCGACCTGTCGCCCCTCTGGCACAGCGCCGAGTTCCTCTTCTCCCTGGCTGCCAGCGTGTTCCCCTTCAACATCAGACCCTACTCTGAGATGGTGCGTACACCCAGCTGTCTGTGTGTCTGTGTGTGTGCCTGTGTGTGTGTGTGTGTGTGTCTGTGTGTGTGATGAGACGTGGGGTGACGTCCTCTACCTGCCCCCCAGGTGAGCGACCTGGAGGACGAGGCGGGATCTCCCGCTGAGGAGTTCAAGGCCTTCTCCAGTGACTCAGGCATGAACCGCAGCCAATCAGAATACTGCAACGTGGGCTCCAAGACCTACCTGACCAATCACCCGGCCAAGAAGTACGTGTTTGACTTCATGCGGGTGCTGATCATGGACAACCTGTGCCTGACCCCCGCCAGCAAGCAGACACCCATCGTGGACATGCTGCTGGAGGTGAGTTAGCCTGGCGCTAGCTAGGCTAGGCTGTGTTTACTTACGCTTGGTAGCCTGTGCTGTGTTAGCATATGAATGCTAGCTAGGCTATGCTGTTTCAATATAAGCGTACAGTGTTTAGAATGACAATGCTATCTAGGATACACCTCAAATCCAGGATGTTAGCCTCAATGCTAACGTGTTTTGTCCTCTCTGTGTGTGTGTGTCTGTGTGTGTGTGTGTCTCTGTTCAGGCGTCCCCGGAGCGCTCCACCAGGACCCAGCAGAAGGAGTTCCAGTCTTGCATCCTGGACAGCGTGATGGATCACCTGCTGGCTGCTGACGTCCTGCTGGGTCAGCACACCTTCCAGAACCTTCCAACCACATCCAACACGCACCACATCCAACACACACCACATCCAACACACACCACATCCAACACACACCACATCCAACACACACCACATCCAACACGCACCACATCCAACACACACCACATCCAACACGCACCTCAGCCAACACACACCACATCCAACACGCACCTCAGCCAACACACACCACATCCAACACACACCACATCCAACACGCACCTCAGCCAACACACACCACATCCAACACACACCACATCCAACACGCACCTCAGCCAACACACACCACATCCAACACACACCACATCCAACACACACCACATCCAACACACACCACATCCAACACACACCACATCCAACACACACCACATCCAACACGCACCACATCCAACACACACCACATCCAACACACACCACATCCAACACGCACCTCAGCCAACACACACCACATCCAACACACACCACATCCAACACACACCACATCCAACACACACCACATCCAACACACACCACATCCAACACACACCACATCCAACACACACCACATCCAACACACACCACATCCAACCACATCCACCTCACGCCAGAGGCACATGCGAGGCACCGGCGTGACAACATGACTTCCCTTGTGCTGCAGGCGAGGACGCCTCCCTGCCCATGGCCAGCGGCGGCAGCTACCAGACGCTGGTCTCCAACGTGTTCTACTTCACGCAGCGCGTGGTGGACAAGCTGTGGCAGGGCATGTTCAACAAGGAGTCCAAGATGGTGGTGGACTTCATCGTGCAGCTCATCGGCCAGGTGAGGACAAGGAGCCAGGGCCGGACCACCACACTGTGTCAGGGCTGCAGCTGTCGCTGTGGAGGTGGAGAGGGATCTTGAGTCAAGCGGGCAGGGGGGGAGGCATGCAGCTCATACAAAGCTGCTTTTCTCAACAGCTTCTCTTCTCACTACAATCTCCAAAGCTGCCGCCCCCTCTGCACACAACACCGTGTGACCCAGTCTACAAATCTTTCTTTCACCAACCCTCTCTCTCTCTGTCTTCCCTCTCCTCACCCCAGTCCAAGAGGCGTTCCCAAGGCTTGTCCCTGGATGCCATCTACCACTGTCTGAACCGCACAGTCCTGTACCAGCTTTCCCGACCGCACAAGACGGTGCCCCAGCAGGTGGCCCTGCTGGACGCTCTGAGGGTGCTCACCGTCAACCGTAACCTGGTGCTCGGACCGGGGAACCACGACCAAGAGTTTGTGTCCTGTCTGGCCCACTGCTTCATCAGCCTGCACGCCGGGAGGTAGGGGCTGGAGGGCTGGTGGAGGAGGGCTGGTGGGGGAGGGCCGGTGGAGGAGGGTTGGGTATTGGTTTTAAGGTTCTGGTTTCAAGTTGTGTTTTAAGTTGTGTGTTCATTAGGTATGTGTCGAGTCTGTTGAAGTCCTGTTGATAACGTCACTGTTAGCGAAGCAGTTGCACAGCAGAGCATAGAAGACTGCGTTCACTGTAGAGTCGACATGAACACAAACAGCGATGGTGATGTGTCCTGTAGTGATGACACGGTATTGACTCGGTCTGTCCCCTAGTGATGACATCACCCTCTCTCCGCAGCAGCGTGGAGGGCTTCGGCCTGGAGGCGGAGGCTCGTATGACCACCTGGCACGTCATGGTGCCCGCAGAGAACCAGGCCGACACCGGCCACAGCCAGGACGCCAGCGAAGGTAACCACTCCCTCTTGGCTGGGTGTGGGTGTGTGTGTGAGAGAGAGAGAGAGAGAGAGAGAGAGAGAGGGCTCATGGGATGTTATAGTTTGCTTCACTCAGCTGTTTAAGTCTGTGTTGATAATTCAGAAGGGCATGACCCAACATTATGTTCTTTAGCTTTGGTTTGTGTGTTTGTACACATTAATAAGTGTGTGTACACATGAATAAGTGTGTGTGTGTACACATGAATAAGTGTGTGTGTGTGTACATGAATAAGTGTGTGTGTGTGTACATGAATAAGTGTGTGTGTGTGTACATGAATAAGTGTGTGTGTGTACACATGAATAAGTGTGTGTGTGTGTACATGAATAAGTGTGTGTGTGTACACATGAATAAGTGTGTGTGTGTGTACATGAATAAGTGTGTGTGTGTACACATGAATAAGTGTGTGTGTGTGTACATGAATAAGTGTGTGTGTGTACACATGAATAAGTGTGTGTGTGTGTACATGAATAAGTGTGTGTGTGTGTATTCCCCAGGCCGGCAGCTCCTGCTGAAGGCGGTGAACCGCGTGTGGACGGAGCTGATGCACAGTAAGCGTCAGGCCCTGGAGGACGTCTTCAAGGTGTCTCTGCCCACCAACGACCGCGGACACGTGGACATCAACACTGCCCGGCCCGCCCTGGAGGAGCCCGCCCTCAAGAGCTGGCAGAACCACCTGGGTGGGCACACGCCACGCACACGCCACGCACACGCCACGCATACGCCACGCACACGCCACACACACGCCACACACACGCCACACACACGCCACACACACGCCACACACACGCCACACACGCCACGCACACGCCACACACACGCCACACACACGCCACACACACGCCACACACACGCCACACACACGCCACACACACACCACACACACGCCACACACGCCACACACAGAGCACACACAGAGCACACACAGAGCACACACGCCACACACACGCCACACACACGCCACACAGAGCACACACAGAGCACACACAGAGCACAGCGAGAGACAAGCACACACAGCAGCTTTGCTGTGTCACAACAGAGAGTTGGCATCAGTGGTCACTGTTACTGCAGGCTGACCGAGTTCCAGTTAAGTTACAACATCTGAGTCTTATTGTACTTACTCTACTTCCCTCCCTCCGTCAGCTCATGAGAAGAAGAGCATCAGTCGTGGGGAGGTGGTGGCCCCGGTCAGTCAGTCCAAGCTGTCCAGGGTAAGCAGTGGCTTCGGTCTGTCCAAGCTGACCGGAGCACGCAGACACAAGAAGGACAACAGCCTCAACAAGGGCAGCATGTCCACTCAGGTACACACACACACACACACACACACACACACACACACACACACACACACACACACACACACAGACACAGACACAGACACACTCACATGCTGTTTCTCTCATTCACACCCCTCCCCACTCTGTATTAACCTCTGCTCTCCACCACTAGGAGGCCTTCCAGTGGATGTTCACCCACATAGGCGTGGTGAGGGACCTGGTGGCCATCCAGTACCGGGAGGCCCAGGAGGTGAGAACACGCCCCAGACAGAGGCTGTCTGGCTGGGCTAGGGATGCTCTGAGAGGGCTCCTCTTCACTGCTGGATCAGAGACTACAGTAACACCATCTGTGTTACTGAATAATACGTCATTCTACAACGTTACTCATCACTGTAACGCCTACCCTCTCCATGTGTCCCGCTCGTCCTCCCTACTCCCCCCCCCCCCCCCTCTTCCTCCCTAACTCCCCTCTTTTCCTCCTCATCTCTCCGTCCCTCTCCCCCTCCTACCCTCTCTTCCTCTCCCCCCTCCCCCTCTCCTCCCTCCCTCTCTCCCTCCTCCCCCTATTTTCCTCCTCGTCTCTCCCCCTCCTCCCCTCTCTCCCTCCTCCCCTCTCTCCTTTCTCCCCCCTCCCCTCTCTCCCTCCTCCCCTCCCTGCCCCTCTCTCCCTCCTCCCCTCTCTCCCTCCTCCCCTCTTCCTCTCTCCCTCCTCCTCTCTCCCCCTCTTCCCCACTCTCCCTCCTCCCCTCTCCTTCCTCCTCCCCTCTCTCCCTCCTCCCCTCTCTCCCTCCTCCTCTCTCCCTCCTCCCCTCTCCTTCCTCCTCTCTCCCCCTCCTCCTCCCCTCCTCCCCTCTCTCCCTCCTCCCCTCCCCCTCCTCCTCCTCCCCTGTCCCTCCTCCAGAGGCAGCAGAACTCTCTGAAGTACGTGACAGAGGAGTGGGCGTCTATAGAGTATGAGCTCCTGCGTGAGCGCGGCCTGTGGGGCCCTCCCATCGGCTCCCACCTGGACAAGTTCCTGCTGGACATGACGGAGGGCCCCTGTCGCATGAGGAAGAAGATGGTCCGCAACGACATGTTCTACCTCCACTACCCCTACGTTCCAGAGCCGGAGACCATCGCTGGCTCAGCGCCGGTACGTGTTTTCCTTCAAACCTGGGGGAACGTTAGGGGGGCGTTAGGGGGGGGGGGACGTTAGGGGGGACGTTAGGGGGGACGTTAGGGGGACATTAGGGGGGACGTTAGGGGGACGTTAGGGGGAACTTTAGGGGGAACTTTAGGGGGACGTTAGGGGGAACTTTAGGGGGACGTTAGGGGGACGTTAGGAGGGACGTTAGGGGGGACGTTAGGGGGAACCTGTGGAACAGCTGTTCTTCTGGAGCACGTGCTGTTCGTGGGTTGGTAAACCCTCACAATGTGAATGTGATCATATACAGTCCTGGAAGTCGTGTTTCTTTGCTCCTGGGCGAACACAGTGGTTGGATGCTGTGCTGTGGAGGTCTGCCTCTAACAGTACCCCTAGTCATGACTGACATTACGTCTGTTTATGAATCACCCATTGAACAACCTAGCAGGTCTCTAATCTCTATTGAATGCCCTCTCTGTGGTAGAAAATCACTAAGACTACAGTAGCTTTCCATACGTGGGTCAGACCCTCAGTGTGGTCCACTACTCCAAGGGCACCTCTGTCCCTCTGCCCTGCTGTTGGACCGCTGGGACACCAGGGTGTGGAGGAGGAGGATGTGGAACGACAACAGGTCGACCACAGCCAATCATATTGCTCAGCACTCTCTCTTCACCATCTCCCTCCCTCCCTCGCCCCCTCTCCCCCTGCAGAAGCCTGTGCGGTACAGGCGTGCGGTGAGCTACGACAGTAAGGAGTACTACATGAGGTTGCTGTGTGGGAACCCGGGCATGTACCAGCACTCTGTGGAGCAGAGCACTGAGGAGACTACACACCACGAGCCAGAGCACGGAGAGGACACCATCGCCAGGGTCAAAGGTGGAGGAGGACAGACACACACACACACATACACCTAACTGCAGCTAGCAGGTAGCAGCTATCAAGTAGCAGTTAGCAGGTAGCAGTTAGCAGCTAGCAGGTAGCAGTTAGCAGCTATCAGGTAGCAGTTAGCAGCTATCAGGTAGCAGCTAGCAGGTAGTAGCTAGCCGCTATCAGGTAGCAGCTAGCAGGCAGCAGCTAGCAGCGACCAGGTAGCAGTTAGCAACTATCAGGTAGCAGTTAGCAGCTAGCAGGTAGCAGCTATCAGGTAGCAGCTATCAGCTAGCAGTTGGCAGTTGGCAGTTGGCAGTTGGCAGTTGGCAGTTAGCAGCAACTCAGCAGGGCTCCAGGTGTGGTCTTGACCGGCGTGTGTTCCCCAGGCCTGGTGAAGGCCCCTCTGAAGCGCTCTCGCTCCACGGCTGACGGGGCTGACGAGGAGAGCCAGGAGCTGCTGCAGGAGCAAGGCCTGGAGGCCGGGGGCGCGGAGGAGGAGCAGCGCACCGACAACACCAGCCTGCTGCGCCTGCTGGAGGACGGAGAGAAGGTCAGAGAATGTTCCACGACAAGAAAGATGCATGTTTATCTATTTATATTGTTTTATGGTAATGAATATTGTAAATGATCTGATCTCTGAGCGTTGTGTTTCCCTGCAGATCCAGCACATGTACCGTTGTGCCCGGGTTCAGGGGCTGGACACTAGCGAGGGGCTGTTGCTGTTTGGGAAGGAGCACTTCTACGTGATCGACGGCTACACCATGACGCTCGGCCCGCGAGATCAGAGACATCGACACTCTGCCGGCCAAGTAGGTCCCATACATACTAATATGTATATTTTTTAAAATGTTTTTTGACACATACCCTCTCTCTACTGTTCTCCTATGATCTATCTTCTGTCTTCTATTTTTCTTTTCTTCCTTTTTGTAACCTCCCTCCCCCCCCTCCTCCCTCCCTCCCTCTCCTCCCTCCTCCATCCTCCCCCCTCTCCTCCCTCCCTTCCTTCCCTCCCTCCCTCCCTCTCCTCCATCCTCCCCCCCTCTCCTCCCTCTCCCCTCCTCCCCCTCCCTCTCTCCCTCCCTCTCCCCTCCTCTCCCCTCCCTCCCCTCCTCCCTCTCCCCTCCTCCCTCCCCTCCCCTCCCCTCCCCCCTCCCTCCCCTCCTCCCTCTCCCCTCTCTCCCTCCCCCTCCCCTCCTCCCTCCCTCCCCCTCTCCCCTCCTCCCCTCCTCCCTCTCCCCTCCTCCCTCCCCCTCCCCTCCTCCCTCCCTCCCCCTCTCCCCTCCTCCCCTCCTCCCTCTCCCCTCCTCCCTCCCCCTCCCCTCCTCCCTCTCCCCTCCCCCTCTCCCCTCCTCCCCTCCCCCTCCTCCCTCCCCCTCCCCTCCCTCCCTCCCCCTCTCCCCTCCTCCCCTCCTCCCTCCCTCCCCCTCTCCCCTCCTCCCCTCCTCTCCCTACCCCTCCTCCCTCCCCCTCCTCCCTCCCCCTCCCCTCCTCCCTCTCCCCTCCTCCCCCTCTCCCCTCCCCCTCTCCCCTCCTCCCTCCCCTCCTCCCTCCTCTCCCTCTCCCCTCCTCCCCCTCTCCCCTCCCCCTCTCCCCTCCTCTCCCTCCTCCCTCCCTCCCCTCCTCCCTCCTCTCCCTCTCCCCTCCTCCCCCTCTCCCCTCCCCCTCTCCCCTCCTCCCTCTCCCCTCCTCCCTCCCTCTCCCCTCCCTCCCCTCCTCCCTCCCTCTCCCCTCCCTCCCCTCCTCCCTCCCTCTCCCCTCCTCCCTCCCTCTCCCCTCCCTCCCCTCCTCCCTCCCTCTCCCCTCCTCCCTCTCCCCTCCTCCCTCTCCCCTCCTCCCTCCCCCTCCTCCATCTCCCTCCCCCCTCCTCCCTCCCTCCCCCTCCTCCCTCCCCCTCCCCTCCTCCCTCCCTCCCCCTCCCTCTCCCCTCCTCCCTCCCTCTCCCCTCCCTCCCCTCCTCCCTCCTCCTCCCCCTCCCCCTCCCTCCTCCCCCTCCCCCTCCCTCCTCCTCCTCCCCCTCCTCCCTCCAGTCTCCAGGAGGCCATCATCCCCCGGGGTGCTCGGCAGGGTCAGACCCAGCTGAAGAGGAGCTGCAGCATCTTCGCCTACGAGGACATCAAGGAGGTGCACAAGAGACGCTACCTGCTGCAGGTGAGGACACACACACACACACCACGAGGACACACACACACACACCACGAGGACACACACACACCACGAGGACACACACACACACACCACGAGGACACACACACACCACGAGGACACACACACACACACCACGAGGACACACACACACACACCACGAGGACACACACACACACACCACGCTTGTGTTCTGTAGCAGTTGAGGGTTGTTTGAAGGCGAAGTGACTCCCTGTGTCTCCCGCTCAGCCCATGGCTGCGGAGGTGTTCTCAGGAGATGGGAGGAACTACCTGCTCGCCTTCCAGAAGGGAGTCCGGAACAAGGTCTACCAGAGGTGCCATCTCTCTTTCCTCCTCTAGGGGGAGGCAGTAACACCACACTGCTGTCACCCTGATCACAGCATCACTCACAACCAAACACTGTTAGAACCACGTGTGTGTGTGTGTGCGTGTGCAGGTTCCTGGCGGTGGTGCCCTCGCTGGCCGACAGCTCAGAGTCGGTCTCGGGCCAGAGACCCAACACCAGCGTGGAGCAGGGGTACGACCGCACCCCTCACCTCTCCTAACCCTCACCATCCTATCTGTCATCCAATCCACAGGCCTGAACCGGTCACCTGACACAGTGTGGTGTCACATGACCAGCGAGGCTGTTCCAGTGTGTCCCTCCTTGCCGACCCCCCTCTCCTCTGTGTTTCAGGTCTGGGCTCCTCAGCACGCTGGTGGGGGAGAAGTCGGTCACCCAGAGATGGGAGGTGGGTGTTGTCTTTTCCTCCTTCCCAGCTCCTCTCCTCAGAGGCTGTCTCAGTCTGACCTCTAACCTCTGACCTCTGACCTCTCCCCCCCTGGTTGTTCCCCCCCCAGCGAGGAGAGATCAGTAACTTCCAGTACTTGATGCACTTGAACACGCTGGCCGGACGCTCCTACAACGACCTGATGCAATACCCAGTCTTCCCCTGGATCCTGGCCGACTACGACTCGGAGGTAACGCTAGCTTAGCTAACAAGCTTAGCATAGGTGTTGTAACGTGATGATGCTGTGCTATAGGACGTTAGCTTAGCTAACAAGCTTAGCATAGGTGTTGTAACGTGGCGATGCTGTCCTATAGGAGCTGGACCTTAACAACCCCAAGACATTCCGGAACCTGTCTAAGCCAATGGGAGCCCAGACTGACGACAGGCTCACCCAGTACAAGAAGAGGTTCAAGGACTGGGAGGACCCGAACGGTAAGCCAGCTCTCTTGCCTGTCCAAATATCACAACAGGCTTTAGTTACATCCCATAATAACACGTTACCTCAGGGTTTTAAAAACGATTAACGCTTTTGCACCTCAAGTATTTTTGGGGGAACAATCACATTCAAGTTTGGGGTATGGCGTGTTCACAAGGGCCAGACATCTTTGTCAGATGTTATATTAAAGAAAGGAACCCAGATCATTATTGTGATCATGGTGGTGGTGGTTGTGTTTGTGTGTCTCGGTCCTGCAGGCGAGACTCCAGCGTACCACTATGGCACCCACTACTCCTCCGCCATGATCGTGGCCTCATACCTGGTCCGCATGGAGCCCTTCACCCAGATCTTCCTCAGGCTGCAGGTCAGACCCTCCTCTTCCTCCCCCCATCACTCGACACCTGCACACGCTGCTCCGCACACGGTCAGATCGGTCACCAGCTAAGGTTGAGATCAGCAGGGTGTGGAAACATGACAGGTTTCTTGGATGGTGGTTGGGACGCTAATGATGACCTGTGTGACCCTTGGAGGTTTCATGTTGTGTGTGTGTGTGTGTGTGTTTCCGTGTGTGTGTGTTTCCGTGTGTGTTGTGCAGGGAGGCCACTTCGACCTGGCTGACAGGATGTTCCACAGCGTGCGTGAAGGCTGGCTCTCTGCCTCCAAACACAACATGGCCGACGTAAAGGAACTCATCCCGGAGTTCTTCTACCTGCCTGAGTTCATGCTCAACTCTAACAACTTCGACTTAGGTGGGCTCCAGGTCCCCACTCGGAACACACGTACAGCACTGTGCAAAAGGATGTGTTTGTTTCTGTGACGTGATTGGGTGTCTCCTCCCCCTACCAGGAAGTAAACAGAACGGCGTGAGGCTGGGAGACGTGCTGCTGCCATCCTGGGCCAAGGGAGATCCTCGGGAGTTCATCAGGGTCCACAGACAGGTGACCATCACACACTCCTAACAGTCTCACCTGACCAGTAAAACTACCTGAAACTTATTTCAACCGTACTTGATAACTAATCATATAATTCATGAGGACGATAAATAACAAATGTTTTATTTCAGTAGTGTATGAATATTAACAGTGGGAAAAGGGTGAATTGCAACGCTGCAACTGATTCCCCCCCCCCCCCCCCAGGCGTTGGAGTGTGACTACGTGAGCTCTCACCTCCACGAGTGGATCGACCTGATCTTCGGCTTCAAGCAGCAGGGCCCTCCAGCCGTGGAGGCAGTGAACGTGTTCCACCACCTGTTCTACGAGGGCCAGGTGGACATCTACAACATCAACGACCCCCTCAAGGAGACCGCCACCATCGGATTCATCAACAACTTTGGACAGATCCCCAAACAGGTGAGCAGAGGGGTCACCTGTACTCCCTGGCTGACAGGACGGTCACCACACGTCTGGCTCCGATTTGAGCTGCCGTTGTTTCTGGAACTGGTGGTGTTAGCTGTGAGACGCGATTGAATCTGCGACGGTGTATTTTTTGGACACGATCGCTTGGCTTTTTGACCCCGACCACGTAAGTGAGGGTTTCTCGTCTGTTCCCCAGCTGTTTAAGAAGCCCCACCCCCCCAAGCGCGTGCGGAGCCGCTCTAACGGGGACCCCCAGGGCGTGCCCTCCTCCGTCAGCTCCACCGCTGACAAGATCTTCTTCCATCACCTCGACAACCTGCGGCCCTCGCTCGCCCCTGTGAAAGGTAGAACGGCCATGGCGGAGGACACACGCACACACACGTTGTCAAAGCACCTTCACACACACACACACACACACACTTACAGGGCTCAGGATACGCTGAGTGGTCTGTACTTAGAACCATGTTACCTGTCACCAACCTCTGTCTAAACATGTGTGTGTGTGCTGTGCTGTGTGTGTGTGTGTGGTGTGTGTGGTGTGTGTGGTGTGTGTGGTGTGTGTGGTGTGTGTGGTGTGTGTGGGTGTGGGTGTGTGTCTGTGCTGCAGAGCTGAAGGATCCTGTGGGCCAGATCGTGTGTACTGATAAAGGCATCCTGGCGGTGGAGCAGAACAAGGTCCTAGTGCCCCCCGTCTGGAGCAAGACCTTCGCCTGGGGATACGCAGACCTCAGCTGTCGACTGGCCAACTACGAGTCAGACAAGGTCAGGGAAAAACACACACACACACACATGCAGCCATACACACATGCAGCCATACACACATGCAGCCATACACACATGCAGCCATACACACATGCACACAATTGTCCATGTGGTACCTTGGTTAAAGGTTTTCACTGTTCATGCATTTCTGATTCCCAAAACGGTCAATAGTTTTTCCTGTTGCTCAACACTGCCCTCTGGTGTTTGAGAGGCAGCACTTCATGTTCATTGCCTCTGACCAATCCCCTGTCTCCATCTCCCCCTCTGACCAATCCCCTGTCTCCATCTCCCCCTCTGACCAATCCCTTGTCTCCATCTCCCCCTCTGACCAATCCCCTGTCTCCATCTCCCCCTCTGACCAATCCCCTGGCCCCTGCAGGCGGTGGTGGTGTACGAGTGTCTCTCTGAGTGGGCTCAGATCCTGTGTGCCATCTGTCCCAACCCCAAGCTGGTCATCACCGGGGGAACCAGCACAGCCGTGTGTGTGTGGGAGACCGGGACATCCAAGGAGAGGAACAAGACCCTCACCCTCAAACAGGTAGGATGACAGGAGAGGAACAAGACCCTCACCCTCAAACAGGTAGGATGACAGGAGAGGAACAAGACCCTCACCCTCAAACAGGTAGGATGACAGGAGAGGAACAAGACCCTCACCCTCAAACAGGTAGGATGACAGGAGAGGAACAAGACCCTCACCCTCAAACAGGTAGGATGACAGGAGAGGAACAAGACCCTCACCCTCAAACAGGTAGGATGACAGGAGAGGATTATCCAGGTAGGATGATCTCATAAACAAAGCACCCATGTAACTGTGTGTGTGTGTGTGTGTGCCCTCCCCAGGCTCTGCTGGGCCACACAGATGCGGTGACGTGTCTGACGGCGTCAGCAGCGTACCACATCATGGTGAGCGGTTCCAGGGACCGCACCTGCATCCTCTGGGACCTCAACAAGCTGGCCTTCGTCACGCAGCTCCGGGGCCACCGGGCCCCCGTCTCTGCTCTCTGCATCAACGAGCTCACGGTGGGTCGGCCGTGCAGCGCACTAGACACACACACACACAGGCACACGCACACCTACACACACATATACATACCCACACCTACACACAAACTCTCCATAAATAGAGCCTAACATCCGTGTGTGTGTGTGTGAGAGCAGGGAGACATAGTGTCCAGCGCTGGGACCTACATCCACGTGTGGAGCATTAACGGCAGCCCCATCGCCAGCGCCAACACCTTCACTGGCCGCAGCCAACACATCCTGTGCTGCTGCGTGTCGGAGATGAACGAGTGGGACACGCAGAACGTCATCGTCACCGGACACTCCGACGGCGTCGTCAGGGTGACCATCATGTTATTAAATATCAGTCGTGTGGTCGGAGCCTAAGATTTCGTTTCCAGGCGAACTGACAGTCAAGTTGATTTGATTTTGAAATGTGGGCTTTGTGTTTTGTAGTGTGGGGTGTTGGTTTATGAGTGAAGGGATGAAACCAGTGCTAATCACTAGAAACTGCTGTGAATGTTTGGAGGGAAGGACTGAGTCGTGAAATGCTTGCTGCATTAGTACATCGTAAAAAAATATATTGAAAATACTTTTTGTGTAAAATGGAATGTCCTCTCTTGTAGTTCTGGAGGATGGAGTTCCTACAAGTCCCAGAAACCCCTGCTCCAGAGCCGGTGGAGCCAGACGTGCCTGACTGCTGTGAGGACAAGATGGGTGAGTCTCTGTTTCACACATATGGCCTGAAGGGTTCATTTGTTAAATACATTATTTTTCAAATTTAAAAAGTTTTTGTTAAAATCAAGTTCCTCCTAAGCATATCCTAACTGTGAACCTACCATCCACAACACACACACACACCCCCACCCCCACACACACACACACCCCCACACACACACACCCCCACACACACACCCCCACACACACACACACCCCCCACACACACACCCCCACACACACACACACCCCCCACACACACACCCCCACACCACTCCCGCCTGCTGTGTCCAGTTGAGGGTCGTGAGCCCCAGAATGGGGAGGAGGACAGCAGTGAGTCTGACGGAGATGAGACCAGCCTGGGCCCAGAGCCCCAGCCCCTCCCCCACGCCTCCCCTGCCCCCGGCAGTGCTCCGAGCAGCGCCCCTGGCAGCGCCCCCGGCAGCGCCCTGCACAGACCCAAAGGTATGTCACTCTGCTCCCCTCTCAGGATCAACATCCATGGACCCACCCAGAACAAGTTAACTCATATCTTTTTAGTGGAACTAGTGATTTTCTGACTGCCTGGTAGTGTAAAGAGTGATTTCTAAGGCCTGTGGCCCCCCCTGCAGGTGTGGTGGGCCGCTCTGGGGCCTCCTGGTCTGTGGACAGCGGCTCTGACGACTCCCGCCGCTGGTCCGACACGCTCAGCCTGGACGAGAAGGACGGCTTTGTGTTTGTCACCTACTCAGAGGGCCAGGGAAGGCCAGCAGGGGCCCCCCCAGCCCCCCTGCACCCCCACACAGCCCCTCCAGCCCCCCAGCACCCCCACACAGCCCACCCAGCCCCCCACACGGCCCCACCAGCCCCCCAGCACCCCCACACGGCCCCCCCAGCCCCCCTGCACCCCCACACAGCCCACCCAGCCCCCCTGCAGGCCCCACAGCCCCTCCAGCACCCCACCACCATGGAGGCTCGCCCCTACGGCCAACTCAGAACCGGTAGGTTACCAGGCTGGACGTTGGAGGAGATGTTTGTAACTGAAGCACGTTGCTTGTAAAAAGGGTTATGCATTCATTTATTTGAAAACCGGTTACCTGCTTGTCTTAACTGTGTTGTTGCATGAGAGTGTGTGTGTTAGTGTGTGTTAACTGTGTGGTGGTGTGTTTCAGGCTACAGATGGGAGCGTCAGCTTGTGTTCCGGAGCAAGCTCACCATGCACACGGCCTTCGACCGCAAGGACAACGCTCACCCGGCTGAGATCACCTCCCTCGCCATCTCCAAGTACGTGTGTGAGCCTTCCTCAGTGTGTGTGTGTGTGTGAGCGTACATTAGTGTGTGTGTAAAGAGCAGTGTGCACTAAAGGCCAGTGGGGTTAGTTGTGGTCATGGTTGTGTTCATGGTTGTGGTCATGGTTGTGGTCATGGTTGTGTTCATGGTTGTGGTCATGGTTGTGTTCATGGTTGTGGTCATGGTTGTGGTCATGGTTGTGGTCATGGTTGTGGTCATGGTTGTGGTCATGGTTTGGGCCACATCACAGTAAGATGTCTCTCTCCCTCCTTATCTTTTCTCTCACCCTATTCCCCTCTCCCTCTCTCCCTCCACCCCCCTCTCCCTCTCTCCCTCCACCCCCCTCTCCCTCTCTCCCTCCACCCCCCTCTCCCTCTCTCCCTCCACCCCCCTCTCCCTCTCTCTTGTCTGTCTCCTCTCTCTCTCCCTCCACCCCCCTCTCCCTCTCTCTTGTCTCTGTCTCCTCTCTCTCCCTCCACCCCCCTCTCCCTCTCTCTTGTCTCTGTCTCCTCTCTCTCCCTCCACCCCCCTCTCCCTCTCAGAGACCACAGTAAGATCCTGGTGGGAGACGGGCGGGGCCGTGTGTTCAGCTGGTCGGTGAGTGACCAGCCGGGCCGCTCGGCTGCGGACCACTGGGTGAAGGACGAGGTGGTAGACAGCTGCTCTGGCTGCAGCGTGCGCTTCTCTCTGACGGAGCGACGTCACCACTGCAGAAACTGTGGCCAGCTCTTCTGTCAGAAGTAAGTTCCTCTGTCGCTGTTTCCACGCGACAGAACGGGCATCGAGGATCCTAACTAAGGCCTTGCTCTTAAGCTGCTCTGGTGGATGTTTATTGGAAATGATTATTGGTATAAAAATATATAAAAGAACACAAAAAAATGTATATGTTATTTTGTAAGATGTGAACTTGTACCAGGACTAGTGTTTGGATGTCATTGCGTGCTGGAGGAAGTTGTTTTGGTTCTCTGTTTATGTATTCGTTGGACTGTGACTGCTCTGGTCACAGTCAAGAATAACCTTAATAACAAACACAGTTGACTGTTTGAAGACTGGAGACTTAACCACCATGCTGCACCCTGTCTCTCTCCTGTCCTGGTCCCTCCCTCCTCTCCCTCTTCCTCCTCCCCTCCCTCCCTCCTCTCCCTCCTTCCCCCCCTCCTCTCCCTCCCTCCTCTTCATCCCCTTTCTCTCCCTTCTCCTCCTCATCCCCCTCCTCCTCCCTCAGGTGCAGTCGTTTCCAGTCAGAGATCAAACGTCTGAAGATCTCTTCTCCGGTGAGAGTGTGTCAGAACTGTTACTACAACCTGCAGCACGAACGCAGCGCCGACGACAGCTTCAAGAACTGAGGGCCTTGCGACCTGCCTTCCTCCCCTCTCTCCCTCCCTTCCCTCTGGGTCTCCCTGCCTGTAACCTCCTGGTCTCTCTCACCCCTGCCCTGAAATACCTCCCCCTTCCTTCTCTGAATACCTGTAAACACACACACACACACAGTAACCGTACTTAACTCACTGATGTAGACTAAAAGGGATCACCTGACCGTAATGTGTCAGTTGTCGTAACCGTGGCGATTGACTAGCACGCCCGGAAACGGGATGGAGGGAAGTAAGGGGGAGAAGATGTGGAGAGAGAGTGAAAAATAAGCCGACACGAGGGGTGTCATGACATCATTCACACTTTAACAGTCCACACTCATTATAGGACACAAACAACCTTGAAACTCCATCCTCAATATACCACTGGCTAGCTGGCTTGTAGACCAACAGGATACAGGGATAACCTCCCCTTAGAACGTGAGATAAACTTGTTTATATTGTAAATACTTACAATGGCCTTTTTAAACTAGAGCAAGAAAACAGGAAAAATATGATTATTGAGAAGAAAAGGAAAACAAACAAAAAATGTCATTGCCTGTAATATAGCTTTGTGACTAACCACTCCTGGCTTTAAAACAAAAAAGATTGTGCAGCTGATTAAGTCACTATTCACCTAGCCCTGCGGGAATAATATGTGGGACAATGAATGTTAATAATAATTGTATGTGGGTTGATAACTAGTGAGTCTACTTATGCAATTTTTTTTTACGTTTACAAATATGTGATTTATTTTGTTGCCCACAGTATCAAGCCATTGCCATCAATGAGAGATTTTTTTTTTTTATCCCGTTTGCCAAATTGCTTTGATATATCATGTATTTTGGTATGAATTAAGAACTATCATGTCGATTTTTACCTATCATGCAGTCTTGTAAGTTGTCCATTTGTAATAAGTTGTAGGAGCTGTTTATTTTGTTGCTGCTTGTCCAGACGAGTGACATAATTTTTTATTTTATTATTATTTTGTCTTCCTTTTTACCATATCAGGGGTTTACAGATAACTATATACTGTACTTCATAGGATGTAAGAGTTAGTTGTATGTCTTCAAGAGGGAAACCATCGAGGTTTCATCAACTCTGAAATGTAATATCAGCGTATGAAATATATATATATATATATACACCGCCGTTTCCAGTTACTGTATGCATGGCATTGGTCTTAAGTTGCAACATTTTGCACACAAACAGGGATTGTTCCCCCCTCCCTCCCCCTCGCTCATATCTGTGTCATGTGATTGTGCTGACATTTTATTTGTCACAACCATTTGAAACAATTTAAAGTTTGAATCACAAGAAATGTATAAAAACCGTTAGACATTGTCCAGAGTGTCTGTTACGAGTAAAGGCGAAAAGATTACGGTCAGACGCAGTAAACTGTCGAATTTCAGGTTGTACATGTAGCATTGGCTGAACGTTTTCCTCCCGGAACGCAGCGGTTTCATTCTGCTATTACAAAGCAGAGAAGAGGGAGAATATTATTGGTCTGACAGCATGAAAATAATCTCAAAAAGCCTTCCTCTAAACTGGAAGACGCCAAGTAGGGAGAGATGTTGGGCGGTCATCGACCACCGTAAGATGTCGACCTCTGCCAAGTCGATTCATACCTCCGTAAGAGAGTTTTATCTGGATCGTTTTAGCGACACAGTAGGCCTATCGCCTTGATATATCTGAATAAGGAGTGTAGCGTGTAACACCTAATTGATGCCGTTAGACGCGAATGGGTTTTGATATTTCACTTTCGATGTTAGATAATGTGATGTCTGTTTGGTAGCCTGGTCCTAGTGAAGCACAAGGTTCCTGATTATGTATGTGGAGAACATTGAAACGAGAGCGTCCTGAGACTACAGAAGTAGTCCTTCCTCGTGTCATTTTATCCGTGATGCTGTGGGCAACCTTGCAGCTTTCTGTACATGAGACGTTTCCTTTTGTTTGTTTTTTTTACTCTCGCGAGAACACTTCTAACACAAGAGTAGTAGTTTGGGATTCACTGTCAAGTTCCCTTATTGTCTGCCATATATTATGCACTCTTATTATTATTGTTATATCATCCTACATTTATGTACTGTATTTAGTGTGCAATCGTAACATCTAGCTGAGAAGATTTAGCAGCCACAAAAGCATCTCTTTAAAAATCCACACGATGGCTGATATCAATCTGAATGACTTTTGCACCTTTACTTTGTAAAGTCGGAACAGAATCATGATTTTTATTGAATGCCATTTTATGTTGTGGGCTATCATTTCAAAGAAGACACATTACACCACAGTGAAATTAACTGTATAAAGTATTTATGCAATTTTACTGATTTTAAGCTTTTTTTTTTATTCTTGTAATTTCAGCAAGTTTTGTTACTTGTTGCATGTCTATTAACATAGCTGACTTTCTGTGTCAGTGTTATGTACATGTTCTTGGCATTATTCGTGTTTGTTCGTATTTTTTTCTTTTTTTTCTTCTCAATTTTCCAAGGCATCGTCTTATGAGTTGTTACAAGCCCCGAGCGAGAGATATGTGTACAGTTTATGGCTGGAGTGCTGGAGATTAATTCATTGACTCCTGGTGGACTTTTGTACTCTTTATGGAATCAAAGAATTGATTGAGAAAATCATGGATTATTTTGGTGGTCTTGTATTGGACTGCGTTACTTAAGGATCTGGTGTGCAGTCTGTGATAGCTGAATGTTCCAGGTGTGTGTGTTCAGTACGACAAAGAAGATAAAACCGTAGAATAACCCCCTACCGAAACAATGTTACAATAATGCAATAGATCTGGTACTTATTATTTTGATTTCAATTAAATTCTTGCTGTTTACCACCAAATGCTGATTGATTTGTGTAGCCTACTTCTTTGTCAAAAAACAAAACAAAAAAACATGTAGCACTACGCTTCTTCACAATGCCTTAATGCTCAACCATTAGCCTACTAATCATTTTCAGAGGTGAAACACAGTATCCTTTAAACACAGCGATGTCCCATTACAATGGCCATAATTACTGTCGGCCTACACTGAAAAATTAGAGCTGTAACGGTCAAAGACCAAGACGGGAATTAAGTCAGTGCACTGTCGTTGCCGTGGCGTGGACCACATCTCTCTCGAAGTAGAGACGTCAACGATTTATTTGTATGTTTAAATAAGAGCCAATAATCTCCCCCCAAACACATCATATTCAAAATATTTGCGGTATCCTCACCTAGGCTATCTTGCCTGCTTTCGCCCTGTCTTAAGAAGAGGATTACCAATTTTGGCAACCCTATCATCTGCTCTCTGGTTGCTATGGAGATAGACCAACAGCGCTTACACCAAGATGGAGGAGGACAGCTCAGTAGCGGCTCTCGACAATGTTGTCACCGAATTCCATACTTATGAGGACTTTCTTGACTCCCAAATCACCTCTATGGATTTATATTACTTAGAGGTAACTTTTGTGTTTTACGTTCAGTTTTTCATGTTTTACTGAGCAAGTTAAGCTCGTTTACTTGGAATGCAAGACTGGCTTGGCTAGCTCTACAGTAAGGCATCGGTATAATTAGTAGCTAATTAGTCACACCTGTTAACAATTTTCGCTGCTTTGCTTAACGAGGAGTTGTCAACCTAATATGCTAAGACTGACACATTTACTAGAATATAGTTTACTTTGTTCTTCAGACAGAACCGAGAGAGAACTCAAGCGTTTTACAAAACGTTGTAGGAACGGTGTGCATGAGACAGATGGCGGTGTCGGTTTGCTCGTGTGTGTGAATAGTGGTAAGAACTAAACGGACCAAATTTTGACCGATAAGAAATGCCAGAAGTCGAGTCCGTACTCGCAATAGACTGGTAGTTTTCGATAAGACAAGTTCAGAACTAAAGTTCTAAATAGCGGTAGTAGAACTGAAGACGTTTTCTTGTAAAGTTAGCTCTTAACATCCCGGGAATGAGCTATTATAACTTACTGTTGAGTTCCACTTAACCAATAGATGGCACTTTTTCGTCAGAAGTTGCATGCTCGTATTGCTTGAACACCTGTGTCTACAAAGGGTTAAGACCAACCTCCTATCTGACCTGATAATCTTCTTAGGTGAAACATTATCAAACTAATTTACCTCATGTGGTGTTTACACAACGCAGTCAACCCAGGCCATCTAATCTGCCCACTCGTGTTAATACTGAATAAATCTGCTCTGCAACAGAAAGCCGAAGCAAATAGTTGCTTACTCTTGTTAAATGAAGTGTTTGTTGAGTATTCCTAGACACTTCTTGTTTGAATAAGATTTATGTTAGGAATGCAGGTGCCAAAAGCAACTTAACGAACGCTCACTTTCGTGAGACATGTTTAGTCATGGAAAAAGCAGAAACTATTTTACTATCCCCAAATATTTAGGACATGTAGTCTGGTCTCAGATTGGATCGATAATATGGCAAAAATAAAGCGATGTATTACATGAATATTATCTTATATATTTTGAGTCTCCTGTAATTGTGCAGCAGAATAAAAGTGAAATTTTTCTGCAGTGTATTACTCCTGTCTTTAGAGGTGGGGTGGAGGGTGTGACTCTGGTTTGGGTTGCCGGCCAGCGGCCCCGGTTCCTGACTCACCACGTGGTGTTCCCTGCCCCTCTAGGATGAGGAGCTGGCTCGTCAGCTGGTGGAGCTGGGCTACAGGGGCAGCGGGGAGGTCCTGAGGAGGGAGGAGTTTGAGACGAGGAAGGCTGCAGCAGAGGCCTCCAGACTCTCCAAGAGGGGCCAGAGACAGTAAGTTGACCTGTCGCGGACTGAGAGAGATCCCCGATTGTTTCTCTAAATCTGTCAGGCTGGTGGGCTCTGTGTTCTGCATCTAGTGTCTGATGGTACTGTGTGAGGGGGTGAAACACGTGTTTTTGGTGCTCTTTCATCCGGTTTCTCAACCAACGGTTAGTTTGATAACATAACCCCAGACATGCAGCCTAGGAGTACGATGGGTTGGATGTCACACTGGAGTTAACTTAACATCCATTTCAGTTACCATGTCAAAGCCAATTCATAGTTCAGATGACAATAATAGTTTCAGGCTATGTTGATCTTAGTCTAGATTTATCTTGGTATTCAGGAACAACATTAAGCAGTGTACATACACCATTCTCCTCAGGAGTTGCACAATCTCACAGAGCCCCTGATTGACCACACTGTACTATCTTTGACTTTTTAGATTTTTTTGTCAACCTCACCTGGGTAAATATCACATGACTGAGACGCCCTCTGAGAAACAACATCAGTCACATTGCTCAAATCCTCTGGATCCCTTTGTGGTCATGCTTCAGCGGGCGACAAGTTGACACAGACCCAAGGTTTAAAAATAAAAATAAAAAAAACGTTCACACATGAAGATACCCAAGTATTTACATGTTGGATGTAAAATTGGATTGAATTCTGGAATCGTTTCCAAAGGAGCCCATTTCTGCTGCTGTTCTCCCTCCATCGCTGAACATCAGTGACACCAACACACCTGCACTCACTAAGGCTCTAACCCTGCAGCCTTTCATCTTGTCCTCACAGGAACCAGTTAGACCTTGTCAGTGAAGAGTCAGTGTTAGCCCAAGGAAAGGCTCCTGTCGTAGGGAGCCATAGTTGTAAACCTAACAGGTTTTACGTGGAGGGTCTTTAGAAGTGAGGGTGTACTAAAATCACTCCTGATCAGAGCCTTTGCAGTTACACCCCTGGCTATTCATTCATTGGAAGGTCACTTTTCACCTTGTTACCGAAATTGCACTCTGAATGTAGCTGTGGTGCTTTGTGCTGCGTACCGGTGCGAGGCTGGCGGTGCGAGGCTGGCGGCGCGAGGCTAGCGGCGCGAAGCTAGCGGCGCGAGGCTAGCGGCGCGAGGCTAGCGGCGCGAGGCTAGCGGCGCGAGGCTAGCGGCTGGTCTTGCTAACGTTACAGTCGAGGAGGGAGCTCTGAGGCGTTCCTGTCTTGGCTGCTTCCTCTATCAGTTGTTTTAATCATTATCCCCTTCAATACACCACGCACCTGTTCGTAAAAAGGGGAGAAAAAAAGAAAGGATTTGATTCAGCTACAAAGCAAAGTCTTGCCCTTCCTGGTACAATAGTACACTATGTTTGAGTGATTTTCCCATTATCAATTACACTGCACCCTGTCTTCTCATCTGTGGTCAGCAGAGATGGAAAAACTCTATTAATAAGATGGAAACCCACTACTGGGAAAGGGATCAGTGTAGGTTTATTTTTTACAACACGATCCAGAAGAAAAGTGAATTCACTCTCACACAAAGTGGTCTTCTGATATTATTGACAATATTAATAAGAGAAACTTATTATAACAAACTTTAAGTGAATTAGCCTCCAGGGTAGGGTTGTACATGTTTTTATCCTTTGAACTAGAAGATTATCCAGGATAGTGTGTTTTGCTCTTTCACACACACTTCCATCACATTTTATGTTACCTGGGAGCGAGAAGTGTGGTCAAGTCATTTTTTTTTGGTAGATCTGATGCCTGAAATGAATAGATATCTTTTTAGTTTTGACATTGGGGTAGGCCAACGCAACCTTGTGTAGGCTAAGACTCAATATACTTTTACAGGTTTTTTGTGTTAATTAGAAGGACAAAGTCTGGATATCACTTTCCCACGCAGGAACATTTGACATGGAAGAAGAAAAAAAGAGGCAGTTGAAAAGACAGAAAAATCCCAACACCCACAGGTTGTTTCCATCAGAAGTGGCAAGCTGGAGCTAGGTCCCCTGAGCTAGCTGTTAAACTGCTAGCTTCTCTTTCCTCTGCGGTTTTCTGATTGGATCTCCACCAGCCTGACCTCTTGACCCCCTGTTGTGGTCGCACTGAAAAAACACCAGCTCCCAAGATGCAATGTACCACCTGCAATCTGAGAATAGTCAGGCAGTGTTCTGGCAGCTGGTCTGTAAACAACACGACTGTTACTGAAGCCTTTTTTTTTTTTTTTTTTTACGCTGTTCGTTTGACAGTAATGATATAAATGAATGCGAGCTATCAAATAACCATGCAAATGCATTTTTGGGGTCTCCCCAGTGTGAGCAAGGACGGACGACCAAAGAGCTGTCTTGCACCTGCAGTGGTCCGCTCCTGAGACCAGGGAGGTTTTAGAGATGCTGGGCCAGAGGCCTAGTGTTGAGGCCATGCTGCTTGCAGAATGCCTCTGCCCTCCCCCTAAGGCTGAGCTGATGCCTCAAAAACATCATCTTTTCTTTCCAGCGCTCTCTGTCACTGACTCAACATGTTTTTCCTCTTCTGTTCAACCTCCCCGTGATCTCTTGGAGACCTTTAGTGCCTCCAGGTGTATAAATAAAGCTGTTTTCAATTAAGGGCTAACCTCGCCTGTAGCGTGCATCTGATCAGTGAATGCTCCTGCACCTGTGGTAATAAAATACCCCGGGAGTGGAGATAGCGCTGCAAATGCTAATAAGATGTTGACCTGTTGTTGGCCTGTTTCAGTCTGGAAGACAACATGGTCCTCTTGACAGCTTGACTGTGAAAGGAAGGCCTCGCCAGCACATCACAAAAGACCAAACAACAGCTCTCGTCAGACATAGGTGAAATTCAATATATAATTGAAGAAGAAGAAAAAAAAGTGAAACTTGAATGAAAGGGATGCTTAGTCAGTTGTGTGGTTGTTGGGTTTGGGTGAAATCTATGCCAAGCTTGAGTCAAACATCAACAACCTCCTACTCGGATAAAAAAAAAAAAAAAAAAAAAAAACTTTTGTTCCATTCATGCCATAGCAGAATACAAAGTTAGCTTTATACGCTTGTTTGACTTAAGTCTGTTTCACATCAAAATACCTCGGAGAAGCAATGAAAGTAGACTACTTGTTTTCTTTAATTTAAACTGGATATAACTGTCTTGCTTTGATTTTTATTCGATTTTTCTAATCCCTTTAGCTTAATGTTAAATAGGAGACCTAATGTTAGACTTGTCACACGAGGAAACTTCTGGACATGCGTAAACAAACTGCCACTTGCGGATAAGATGAGGTCTGAAAACCGTTCTGCAGCTTATGTGGAGCAGGCCTCTGTAATTTAGGCCAACACTTTCTGGAAAGATCTGTGAAACCCCCAATCAGAAACTTCTTGGGTGCACTTGACAGTTGGCCATTGGCTGGTTTTATTTCACCATATCCTCTGTGCCGTGGATCAGACACGAGACGAGAGCTGCTGAAGACACCAGGCATCCAGGCTTCAGCCCTGATCCAGACCCAGCAGTTCAGCTAACGTCCTGATCTCTGGGCCTTCGCCGGGCCTCCGCCGGGCCTCCGCCGGGCCTCCGCTCCACCTCGGTGTCCAGCCCCCAAGCTCTTTGTCCTTTGTGCTGCTCCTTTTTTCCTCCCTCCATCCAGAATACTCCACTCTTTCTCTTTCTCACTCTCTTTCTCTCATCTGTTAAAAGAGAGACATTTCTCACCGTGCCAAGAACAACCAGAGCAGTGAACATGCACATGGACGGGGAATGCACATCGTTGCTATGTCCAACCCCAAGTCGCCTGGCTAAAATAAGATTGGGGATGTGTCTGATATGAGAAGCCTGGTTCTTCGACGAGCCAAGCTCCTGCTCCAGCTCCGCTCTGGCCTCCAGCCCCGCTCTGGCCTCCAGCCCCGCTCTGGCCTCCAGCCCCGCGCTGGCTCCGTGCTGCCAGGGTTGGCAGGCTCGGTTACATGTACTGTCACGCCAAATTGCCTCACCTGGGTTTGCGATGTTGGACACGGTGTGCGCCTGGCAAAGCCAGCCTGCCGGCGCTGTCCACAGTCGACCCACGCCGCAAGGACCGAGCCAACCTCCACAGCATACCCTCACAACTCTGGGAACGGCCCGCGCCACTTTTAAACTAAGCAGGGAGAAAGTGCTTACATGCAGTGACTGACAGACTGCAGCTCTCTCACAAGACATCCCATATTTCACTCATACTTTTTTAACCCTTGTGCTGCTTTCTGGTCATTGTGACCCACCTTTTTCACCACGACGGTGGGTCACAATGACCCAGGCAGCACAAGGGTTTTGAAGATGATAAGTGTGATAAGTAGAGCGAGTTGATTGTTGTTTCTGGCCTTTGTTTGGACCCTGTTGTGGTTTACCATGTCTTCTTAAACCCATCCCCAAATGTTTGTGTCTTTTGATCAGGCAAGAAAACACCGAAGCCTAACTCTAATGTAAACGCAGATTTTTTTTACGGTAGAATTTTGGTTTCTTTAAAACAATTATAACACACAAAAATACTTGCCTTCCTGGCTAACCCAAGATCCAATTGGCACCATAAGTTGACATGCCAACATCTGATGGCCATTTGCCTAAATGAAGCCAGCGTTATATGGGTCTACAGTATGCTTTTCATATAGGGTGTGTACTGCCACCAGACATCAGTTTGCAGCATGTGTTGGAGGGTATTCATCTGCTACTTAAAAGTATTGTGTTTCAGCATGGAAATGGGCCGTACTGAAATCAGCTGAGTAAACATGGGGATTGTGAGTCCTGAGCTCCATGTTAGACTGGTTTGCGCTGTACAGGGTTTCGACTGGACAGCCGTAAGACCCTCCTCTTTCAATTTCCTTGATAGAGATTTCCTTTGGATCAGCTTAAGCTGGGCCTTATGTTCCTTACCAACATACTGTACTAGTGTGTTCCTTTTGTGGTTGTGGAGGTTCTCCTACCTGCTACAGGGCTGGTGTGTTAAGGTTCTCCTACCTGCTACAGGGCTGGTGTGTGAAGGTTCTACCTGCTACAGGGCTGGTGTGTGGAGGTTCTACCTGCTACAGGGCTGGTGTGTGGAGGTTCTACTGCTACAGGGCTGGTGTGTGGAGGTTCTACCTGCTACAGGGCTGGTGTGTGGTGGTTCTACTGCTACAGGGCTGGTGTGTGGAGGTTCTACCTGCTACAGGGCTGGTGTGTGGTGGTTCTACTGCTACAGGGCTGGTGTGTGGAGGTTCTACCTGCTACAGGGCTGGTGTGTGGTGGTTCTACTGCTACAGGGCTGGTGTGTGGTGGTTCTACTGCTACAGGGCTGGTGTGTGGAGGTTCTACCTGCTACAGGGCTGGTGTGTGGTGGTTCTACTGCTACAGGGCTGGTGTGTGGAGGTTCTACCTGCTACAGGGCTGGTGTGTGGTGGTTCTACCTGCTACAGGGCTGGTGTGTGGTGGTTCTACCTGCTACAGGGCTGGTGTGTGGTGGTTCTACTGCTACAGGGCTGGTGTGTGGTGGTTCTACTGCTACAGGGCTGGTGTGTGGTGGTTCTACTGCTACAGGGCTGGTGTGTGGAGGTTCTACTGCTACAAGGCTGGTGTTTGGATTTTCTACTGCTACAAGGCCAGCCTGCTGCAGTTCTGAGGGCTGGAAAGGGGTCCTACTTTGATGGCTGACAAAACAAAATCCTTTGAAGATAGACATCTTTGTCTTGCCCTTCGCTCTTTTATTCATGGTTGCATCAAGCCAAGCATGACTGTGATCTCTGTGTCTCCAGCCAGCATGAAGAGAATAGACCTCCCTGTGAACATCCACAGTATTCGTGTGTGAGCGATTATGTGGACGCAAAGATGGGTAATAAAAACCCACACACTAATGACATTCACCATGCACCGTTTTCTTAACCCTTGTGCTGCCTTCGGGTCACATGACCCAAAGGTTCATAACAAACAATTTGTTGTGTTTACCCAATTTTACCCAATACAAAAACAAATAAAAATAATTTTCTTTTAACCTTCGCTATGTGGGGGGTCTGAGACAGCCCAACGGTTAAAGAAAATGCTTCAATTTGTTTTTGTATGCGGTAAAGTTGTCGCAATATGACGGTGGGTCACAATGACTGATGGGTCAGAATGACCCGAAGATAACACAATGCAGAGGAGAACACTTCTGCCTTCCTCAAGCCTTAGAACAAGTTAACTGAGTTTATGAAGAGTCCAGTTGGCTATAGCCTGTTTGTAATCACTTGTCTACTTCAACTTCTCTAAGTTTTTAAAAATAAATTACTTGTTACTGTAGCTATTCTTAAAGATTTTATTTTATCAATGGATGTGACCCATTTTTTCTTTGCTTGTTTTTTATGGTACAACTAGTATAGACCTACTGTACTCACATGTACTTCAAATGAAACTCTTTCTACAGTAGCTGCACCATTGTTCGCGAAAAAAACACATCTTGAAGCATTTAGCAGTTTCATCAAGTCAGTCATTTGGATGGGTTTGCTTATCCTATAATTGATTTCTTGTAAAAGGACTTGCTCAGGGAGCCAAATGAATCACGCTTTTGATTCAAAGTGACACACGTGCTTGTGGTGCCACCAAATCCTAGTTTGGTTTCTTAAATTGCAATTATTTAAACGTCCGCATCTCTCTTGCGATGGCTTTTACCAGCCCATCTAATGAGCCTGTGGTCGACTGGTAATGGACAGAGAAGGAACAGAAATCAAGTGTTTACTATTCTCTTGTCACTCATTACGCCATCTAATGTTAAGAACAACATGGCGAATTAGAGCATTTGTCTTAGTTGAAGTTGTGTAGCCCACTTCCCTTTAAAGTGGTGAACGGGCGCTCAGAGGGCAAGCGAGACCAGGCTCTCTGGATGGTGTCTGCTTTCTTCTTTTAACGGAAACATCTGTTTGCTTGTTGTTCTCTGCCGCTGCTTCCTCCTCAGATGCCCTCGGTCCTGTAAGCAGCACTCTGCCTATCCAGGAGGGGGGTGGAGGGACAGGAGAGGGGGAGGAGGCAGGAGGAGAGGAGAGGGGGCAGGAGAGGAGCTAGGAGGAGGGGAGAGGGGGAGGAGGAGAAGAGGGAAGAGCGGGGGGGAGGGAGGAGGAGGGGAGTGGGGGAGGTGGAGGGGGGGAGGGAGGAGGGAGGAGGGAGGAGGGAAGTGAGGGAGGTGGAGGGGAGTGGGGGAGGGGAGTGGGGGAGGAGGGAGGTGGAGGGGAGTGAAGGAGGTGGGGGAGGAGGAAAGTGAGGGAGGTGGGGGAGGAGGCTAGTGAGGGAGGTGGAGGGGAGTGAGGGAGGTGGAGGGGAGTGAGGGAAGCGGGGGAGGTGGAGGGTAGTGGGGGAGGAGGCAGGAGGAGGGAAATGGGGGAGGAGGGAGGGAGTGGGGCAGGAGGGAGGAGAGGTGGAAGGGAGGAGGGAGGTGGAGGGGAGTGGGGGAGGTGGAGGGGAGTGGAGTGGAGGAGGGAGGAGAGGTGGGGGAGGTGGAAGGGAGTGGAGGAGGAGAGGTGGGGGAGGAGGCAGGAGAGGTGGGGGAGGTGGGAGGGAGGGGGGGAGGAGGGAGGAGAGGTGGGGGAGGTGGAAGGGAGGAGGGAGGAGAGGTGGGGGAGTGGGGAGGAGGGAGGAGAGGTGGAAGGAATGGGGGAGGAGGGAGGAGAGGTGGGGGAGGGGGGAGGACGGAGGAGAGGTGGGGGAGGGAGGAGGGAAGTGAGGGCGGTGGAGGGGAGTGGGGGAGGAGGGAGGTGGAGGGGAGTGAAGGAGGTGGGGGAGGAGGAAAGTGAGGGAGGTGGGGGAGGAGGCTAGTGAGGGAGGTGGAGGGGAGTGAGGGAGGTGGAGGGGAGTGAGGGAAGCGGGGGAGGTGGAGGGTAGTGGGGGAGGAGGCAGGAGGAGGGAAGCGGGGGAGGAGGGAGGGAGTGGGGCAGGAGGGAGGAGAGGTGGAAGGGAGGAGGGAGGTGGAGGGGGGAGGAGGGAGGGAGTTGGGCAGGAGGGAGGAGAGGTGGAAGGGAGGAGGGAGGTGGAGGGGAGTGGAGTGGAGGAGGGAGGAGAGGTGGGGGAGGTGTAAGGGAGTGGAGGAGGAGAGGTGGGGGAGGAGGCAGGAGAGGTGGGGGAGGTGGGAGGGAGGGGGGGAGGAGGGAGGAGAGGTGGGGGAGTGGGGAGGAGAGGTGGGGAGGGGGGAGGACGGAGGAGAGGGGAGGACGGAGGAGAGGTGGGGGAGGTGGGAGGGAGGGGGGGAGGAGGGAGGAGAGGTGGAAGGGAGTGGGGGAGGAGAGGTGGGGGAGGAGGGAAGAGAGGTGGGGGAGGTGGAAGGGAGTGGGGGAGGAGGGAGGAGAGGTGGGGGAGGAGGGAGGAGAGGTGGGGCTCCTGTCCTATACTGGCGTTCCCTGTTTTTATTACGAGCTGTTACAGCAGTTAGTGAGTCACAGAGGTTGGGGACGTGTTCAGCTTTATCCCTCACATCCTTCCCCCCCTCAGGCTGCCTGGCCTCTGATGTTTGATTACTTGCGATCGAACCTCCTCCCCCTCCCTCCCTCCCTCTCCCTCCCTGTCCGCCAGGGTGCAGGGGTGGAAGTGGTTTTCACATTATACAGCCCGTGCCATAAAGCTACTACTAGCGCTGTCATCATCCCGCTTTGTAGTCAGGGCATCCCGTAAACGGCGGATGTGTGTGATGGCTTCTACAGCGACCTGTAGGGTAGGACGTGGAGCAGCTTCTTCCCCGGTGCATCGCCCCCCCTCCCTCCCCTCGCTCCCGTGGAACCAAGCCAAGGACCACCAACACACAGGCCCAGTCCCTACCTCCTGGATCCAGTAGGAGGGGGAGATGGAGAGAGGATCCGGATGCATTAGGGCAGAGTGCCTCCCCCTTGACCTGCTGGATATGGATTCAGAACACCGCAAACAACTCTCTAAGCTCTCACGATTTGGCCTTTTTGGCGTGGAGATGCCTCCGTCCAATAAGATGTGCGGTCTACATGGTGGGATTTTGGTGCCGAACGATTGTTCTTTAGTTTGTGAGGTAGGCTTAGATTGTAAGGGTAAATAGCTGTGTGGGATAAAAGGTGGGACTGCAAATTGCAATAGTCAAGACTTCACTTTAAAACCCAGGACATGGAGGCAGGGATTGTTCAGTCAGATGATGTGAATCTGCACTGCAGGGGACAGAAATATATCCAGAATGGAATTGAAGTTGCCTTTTGTGAGAGAAAGCTCACCTTCTCAGCTAGAACAATAGACCCAGTGTTTCTAGTTTACTTTCTCACTGTACCTCGCCACCAGGCTCCTGTTTGGTCATTGACATAGTCACTGATCTGCACATTTGCACTATTGCACTGTACTCCACTTAGGTTAGATAGGTTATAGGGTTGAAACAGGTTTTTTGTGCATTAGGGTTAGTATAGCGTACTATTTATTGTCATCTGTAATTTAGGAAGTTTTAGTGTTAGGGTTAGTATAGTCGTTTATTTATTACTATCTGTATATTTAGGAAGTTCACTTACCTAAGCTCAGCATAGATGTAAATTTGTTCTGTGTACTTATATGTTATGTTATGTCAGGTGCTTGCGTTGTCTTGTCTTAAGAATTTCAGTGCCCAGTCTAACCTTGTGTTGTTCTGTGCACCTGACAAATAAGACTTGACTTGACTAGTTGTCACGTTACAAGATTCTTTGGGTGCTACTGACAGCGTGGACACTCCATTCAGTAGATTTACATTCAGAAACATGAACACGGACTTATCTTTCTTACACATTCATGCCTGACTGTATAACCTCCTATTAGCAAGTGTGACCACAGAGAGCAGGGAGGGAGATCAGGTAGAATCATGTGGGCCACATGTGTAACTGATCCATTCAGCTCATTGTAATCAAAGGTGACAGAGGATTTCAAAAAAGCGTAAAATAAAGTAAATTGTCACGCTGTGCGGAATTTCCCTTGACGTCCACCAGCCCAAAATAATATTTTCCATAAGATTCTTTTTCCCCCCCATGTACTCTCAGGAAAAATATGCCTAGTGCAGCATGTGTTGATTTTTAAAAATCACTGTATTATTGAAAGGTCCCATCTGCCAGGCCAGGGAAAGCTCTAAGGGCTTAAAGCACTGATCTGTCTCTACAATAAAGTTGCTAAAAAGGAATCATTTCAAACTTTCAAACCTGGCCCTCCATTGGTCATACAGCTCATCCACTTGAATCAAAATTTCAAGAAAACAATAGAGAATTGGAAACACTCTTTCCTCCAGCTTCTAACCTGAAACACTCTTTCCTCCAGCTTCTAACTTGAAACACTCTTTCCTCCAGCTTCTAACCTGAAACACTCTTCCCTCCAGCTTCTAACCTGAAACACTCTTTCCTCCAGCTTCTAACCTGAAACACTCTTCCCTCCAGCTTCAACCTGTAAAAGTAATAAATCCTCCAAGAGACACACATTTATGCGTTGGCAACCAAATGTTTATTCACCCCTAACCTCTCCATTAACCTCAAAGGCAGAATTTCCAATAAAAAGCTTTTGTTTAAGCAGTTAAGCTTGCTGAATTTGCAGTCCTTTATTTTTATGGTCAACACCATTGAGAGGAGTTGGGTCAAGGAATAACATCCAATTTGTCACACACTCTGATTTATCAGGTGACTTCACGATAAGTTTTTATTCAAACATTTGCTTATGTTCATGGGAGACGTGCACCCTGGGAAACAATTTGGGCCAAACTACATTATGGAGGTGCTATTCAAAACAACTGCCATTTGGTTGCGGACTGTTGGGTATCATATGAAAGATGCAGAACCGGTTTGCTAAATAAATAGTTTGAAAGATCCCGGAAAGACAGACAGCCCAGGGTACGAGTCCTTGGATCAGGCTGTAGCCCAGCATTCTTCACACTAATGCAGTGTTTATATTCCTGTAAACATTCTTGGTGGACAGCTCCTCATAGCTGGCAGCTGTCCTACCCCTGCACTGGCAGCTACAGAGTGACTCTGGGTGTTTTCTACTTCACTCTCCTTCGACTATCCTAAGGCCTCAGCCCGGTTAGGGTTTGCCCTGTTCTGGGTAACCTTGGTAACCTTCAGTATGATGCAGTCTCCAGACCCTAGCTTCCTAGCTTGGCTCTGCCCTCCTACGTACTTCCGCTCAATTTTAATTTTGCTTCTGTACTGCGTCTGGGCTTGCGGAATATTGGTCAGATGTTTCTGGTAAACTTTTTACCTGTCCAATCAGAGAACAGAGGGAGTGGCTGAGAACGATGACGTTGAGGTTGTGTGCTGTTTGAGTTGGAGTTCCGTTACAGCGGCGGAGAAAGATGCGAGGGAAGCCATTCGTCCGTTGTGGCAACGCTGCCGAATATCCAGAAGTTAAAGCCGGAGCAAGAACAACCTTTGATCCCCACATGGTTCGTTTGATTTTCAAGCTAGCTCCGTTAGTGGTGAAGGAGTTGGCTAAGGCGAACGCTAGCGATTGGTTATGGCAGATCCAGAATGGCTCTGGGCAGATCCAATAGTTTTAAACTTCAACAGAGTACCCGCCTTCAAGGAAGTTAACGCTTGTCAATGGAGTCTGGTTAGGACCAGGCTACTAGCTTCCCTCTTTAGGGTAGTGATGTCATGTCACTCACTAGGTCGCTTTGGGTATATTAACACCCTCATGGTCCTAATAAGATGACAAGGGCCAACTGTGGCAGAACAACCTTGACAGTTCAGAGGCCAGCCAAATGCAAATGTGCTTTTACCTTTTATTTTTCCTTGAAATTTGTGGCCCATCTGCACCGCAAGGTTTAAGACAAACAAGAGACACCTCACAAGCAATAATTTAAAACCCCTCGGAAATCACAGCAAGCCTGTCGGCCAGCCATTAACTCCTAATAACCAATTCCTAATAGCCGAAGGCTTGGTAATCCTCTCCAATGAGGCTTGATAAGAGATTTGTCCATGGAGGGAAACTCAAACATGCACCTCTCAGTATTATTTGCTGAGGTATTATTCCCCCTCCAAGCGTGACAGTGTGTGTTGCTTTAGCTACTGGATGGGGTAACCCCAGTCTCTTCCCTCCTCAACACCTGTGTTTACTTTGGGGCCTTGGCCCCTATCACCCAGCAGTAATCCTTCACTCACTCAGGAGATGGAGTGAGCCTACAGCCTCCAAATATGTGCTGCCCCAGCACTTTCACCACTATGTGATTCCTCCAAGACTTTCATGATGGGGCATGGGCCAAAGACTAGTATAAATTACATTCCTTTTTCAAATTCTAGTATATTTGAACATGGAAGGGGTGGGATGGGGTGGGGGTGGGGGTGAGGGGGGGGGCAGCACGGATCCTGTTCTCTATTATTGTAATTTAAGAGAAGTAAGAAGCGGGAACTAGGACGTTTCTTAGCACGAGTTGAGTTGGCTGAGCGTAGAGGCCTGTGGGTGGAAGGCCCCTTCAGTGAGCCATTATACCGGCTGTAGCCCCCCCCCCCCCCCCCCGCCCCCTACACCCTCACTAGCACAGCACAAGGAAATGTGGCCGGTGAACCAGAATAGGAACTATTTTAAAATTATATATATATATAGTTTTTCTTTCCCTCGTTCTCCGTGAACTGGAATCGGCCTCCGTGCTGCTGGGCTCCCCCTGCTTCAGGTGTCCCTGTGTGTTGATCTGGACGGGGTCAGGTCGGTTTACGACACAGGGCCCCACCACCACTCATTATTTATGCACTGATGATTGCTGGGAGACCTGGGACGTATTATAACAGTCCAGAGGATTGCAGCGGACCACTGGAATGTGTGTCATTAAAACAACGAGAGCAGCAAGAGATATTTCTGAACTCGAACTTGTCACGGTGCAGTGTTTTCTCCTGGAGCCAGATTGTTTTTGTGGAGCAAATTTAGAAAGTAAGCTGACAGACTTCGTTCAAAGTCTCAAAAGGATGTTTTTACCTTACTGTGAGACTGTCCCCTGACCACACACAGCACCTGTGTGTCCCACTGTTGATTCAAACCTAACACTTTCAGACACTTTCTTTTACCACACTGATAGCTCCACTCTTTGGTGATCTTAGCAATTTAGAACATGCATGCAGGTTGAAACTTTGAAATATCAGTTTTGAGCCTTTACCAGTAATATCTTTAAGAGGATATCTTTAATCAGATATAGTGTGCCAAAAACCTTTTTGAATAGATCCACCCAGATCCAATAGACATTAAACCAAGACAGCACTCTCCTTCCGGTTTAAACATGTGGTACATCTTGTAGTTTAAGGCTGCGTTGGTAATTCTCATTCCTGTTATTTCCTTGGGCTTGTCTGATGGTGTTGTGGATTCCACACGTATGCAGTCCATGAGACCTGAAGCTGTTAAACATCTTCCGTTGTGGTTCTGACAGAGTGAGGCAGGAGGATTGCACATCACACACTGGAGTCCATCTGAAATCCATTTAATGAAATATGCTTTTGATTATCCCCCTGTTGTGTGATTAATTACTCATGTGCGGTTCATGGATGGTCACAAGGATTTGTCTGTGTTGTGGTCATGGAGTCCTGTTGCATATATCCATGTAAGGTTTATCATTCCCTCCCTCCCCTCGATTGAAAAACAATATAGAATCTACTGATTATAAGATGGACTTGTGTAACAAATCTTCTGACTTTATACCAGTAAAGTGTCAGATCAGTATTATTATAGAGGACACAGGGTTTGTCTGTAGGACCAAGACAATGAGGAGCCATGCTCATACTTCACCTTGAAAGCATACCTTTGCGTTCAGGTTTGTCTCCAAGAGACTTTCATTTGCTTTTATATTGAAAGTAGTAGTGAAATTAAATAATTTACCGTGCATGGTTTAGAGCAGTCAGTTGATGATCCGACCCAGAGTCTGAAGCAGACGTCTCCTCACCCCTGGCCTGGTTCTAATCAGTTTAGTTGCTGTCTTTTGCTTCCAAGGGACATCATTTCAGGAGTCATTAACTTTGACGCCAGAAGTCATTTAGGGAAGAACACAGTGTTCTGGCCGTCAGATGAAATCACTCCTGAACTGCCTGTTTGGGGGTCGGTTTCCTCCCCCAGTAAAATCCACGTCTTAAAATGTGCAAAAAACACAAGTCTTAAAATGTGCAAAAAACACTTAAGTCATGCTGTGTACAACCTTAGAGGTGACTGATGTGCTGCTTTAAAGGGTGACGCTACCCACATTCGAATGGAGGATGGGTTGAAAAGATGAGCTTCTCTCCTGTTTCCTCCTGACAGAGGAACAGATGAAGCGGGCTCGCATCAGGATTCCTGACCACATGCACATGGGAAGGCCTGCTGATGCCAACAGAAGCCACAGGAGGGGTGAATTCAGTCTGCTGAATTCAAGTGCTCCCTGATGGTGAGGTCTAGGGCAGCCACCTACGCAACACTCAACCCTGTGGCTTTGTTTCAGCTCTGAATTTAGTCTCTAAAGTATGTTTCCTATACTTGCAGTCTGAAAGCACTGACTGCAGTGGCGGGTCCAGACACATTTTACTGGGGGGGGGCAGTGTTTAATTAGAGGGGCACATACAAAAACGGAAACAAATTATATTTAAACATTAAATACTTTAATTTTGCTTTAAATTAAAATCCTACTCTCTCAATACCTTGTTGATGTTTTTCTTACTTGTTTATTTACTGGGGAAAAAAAGGCTGCAATGTCCCTTCCTCGTTTCATGATGACTACTAGAAGAAGAAGTACGTTAAAAAAAAAAATAATATATATATATATATATAAATATATTCAGTTAGCTCAGGGGGGCCAAAGGCGGGGCCAGGGACATTTTTACAGGGGGGCTGGTCCCCGTAGCCCCCTGTGTAGAACTGCCCCTGACTGACTGCCCTGCCTGATGTTACCTGATTGCACGAAATATGAAGTGTGAGGTTCAATAAATTTTGTGAAACGTTTTCATTTAGCAGACGCTTCTATCCAATGCCAAGGACAGTGTGGGATTTGAACCTTCAACCTTCAAACTGTCTAAACTACAGCAGAAACTGTGTTTTCTGTTACTAGAGGATGAGTCTGCTCACTGATTAAAGGTTCACACAGTTAATGTTAGATGACTGACAAGGCCCTGGACCTGGTCCCTGTTTGAAGCGTTAGTGCCGCTGTTTTGTCAGGTGTGCAGACTCCTGTAATATGCCCAAAAAGTTTCCATGGAAACCAGACAATTAAAGTGTTAAAAGCTATCATAATAACATACAAAATCATTTAATCCTTGAAATAATTAAAGGTGCACAGGCACCTTTCTAAACGACCAAAGTGATTAATTATCGAAATGCAGGGAACATATCTGACAGTATCTGTGATGTTTTCTTTAAAGAAAAAAAGAAAAATATTTTTCAAAAAACGGATGATAGATCAATGCAGGTGGCCACTTGATGGTTTAGGTTGGTTGAGAGGCAGTTCTATTGGCGTATGTGAAGCCCTCTGTGACATGTTTGCGTGTAAAAAGGGCTATGCAAATACATTTGATTTGATTTGTGTGTGAGAGTGTAATTTATAATTTTTTTAACAACAAACCATTACCTCCTAAATTTAGTTTCTCTTGTTGATTTTAAACCTGCATTATGTAAAAGCTTACACATAATGGCTGAGATGGAATTTGGTAAACACAATTTATTGCTGCCTTAATCTATACTGCTATTGCAGGATCGTGCTCCTATTAAGGGTTTGTATTCAGATTTGTACTCAGTAGCTGTCCTACTGTACGTTTCAATAATTTGACGCTAACTGATTAATGTAAAGCTCTAACTGCATAGGGCTGTGGAGGCCTACCAGGATATGGAAAATACAACATTTGTGAACCTGAAAGTTTCCACAAAATGCAAAGTTGTGGGAGCCTAATTATCAGAAATAGCTGGAGAAATGGAGCAGGCTATGATTGTAGCAAATTCTCCGTGAAGAACCTTTAAGGCACCATGAACCATTTTGGGTTAAGAGAAACATTTCAAACTATTTCAATGTTGTTTTTTCCAGGACACTGGCAAGTGCAGGAAAGGAACTGAAAGATAACTTCCTGAAAGCATTGGCCCAGCGTGAGGAGGCTAACCGCAGTGGGCTAATGACTGTGAGTACATTATTACAGCACTCCAATTGATACATAATGGGATTCCCCCAAATATTTCTGCAATTCCATTAAGATCGGAACAAAATGCCCTCTGTTGTCAGTTTGAGTGGAAATGGCCCCCTCAAGCCGGCCCAGCCCCCCCTGCTCTGCTGCACCACCCAGTCAGCCACAAAGGCCCCCCCCTGCCCCCCCTGCTCTGCTGCACCACCCAGTCAGCCACATAGGGCCCCCAGCCCCCCCTGCCCCCCCTGCTCTGCTGCACCACCCAGTCAGCCACATAGTGCCCCCCCTGCCCCCAGCCCCCCCTGCTCTGCTGCACCACCCAGTCAGCCACATAGTGCCCCCCCTGCCCCCAGCCCCCCCTGCTCTGCTGCACCACCCAGCCAACCACATAGGGCCCCCTGCCCCCAGCCCCCCTGCTCTGCTGCACCACCCAGTCAGCCACATAGGGCCCCCTGCCCCCCCTGCTCTGCTGCACCACCCAGCCAACCACATAGGGCCCCCTGCCCCCCCTGCTCTCTGGTACATCCCCAGCCAGCCACATAGGGCCTCCTCCAGATGAAGCCCAGGAAAGGCAGAGCATGACAAGAACATAAACCGTCACTATGTTACATTTCAAACCTTGACATCGTGTATTTTATGGTTTTACTAATAGTTATAGTTCTGTTATTTGTCCCGTGTATGAATCGACTAATGGCTACATCCCTTCATATTTGTGTTCTCGTGACCACACACATGTCTTGTCATTCTTACACGATACAGCCTACTCTGCCCTCTTTCAGAGATGTTTTTATAACATTGGTTTTATCAGCTCTTCCTCAGGGGGGCCTCACAACAGCTTAAAATTGTACATGTGTGTTTGCAATTGTGTATGTAGGAGTAGATTTATTTAGATCTGCAGCAGTGGGTTTACATAGCACCTCTGTCGCCCATGGACCTTGTCCCGCTGTTTATTGACACCGCTCGCTCTCCTCCTGCTCAGGCATTAATCCTGTGTGGTAATGCATTAACACAAAAAAGAGCCCAGATATTGAACAAATAGACACTGTCAAACGCCTAAGGGTTTCCTAGGTTGTCACACATGCTTTCTTTTGCGGTTGCGTACATAAACTCTCGAGTGAAAACAAAAGATATTCATCAGCGAAGCGCATATCCTCAGACTGCTTGCCGTAGGCCCTGGTCTGCAGTGCTAGCTGAAGCTAAAGGGCATTTCTGAAATTCCGCCCGTGCCGCCATGCAGAGATAATCGGGTTCTGCAAAGCATTGTCAACAAGGACCTGAGAGACTGGAATAATCATATTGTGTTGCAGGACCATCCTTGGTAGACCTTTTTAGAGTATGTGGTGATTGATAATAATATATAGAGATATATCACTCAGAATTGGGTTGGTGGCGTAGGATAAGGAGGGGTCAGTGGTGGGGGGGACTAAGGTTTTTTTTTGGGGGGGGTGGGGGGGTTTGCGGAGGGGGTTGGGGGGCGGGCTTTCTCTCTATATTGAAACTGGGATGAAAAGGGGACTTTTGAAGAAGGGGTTAACCTCTAATGTCAAGGCTAACTGTTTATTATGACTGCCAGCATTACATTTCACACGAACTAATCCCTGGCCTGGCCCAGCATAGTTATTGCACCAGCGCTTGTGAGAGCTCAAATGTGAGGCGGCGGTGCTACTGAGGATGGGCTGGTGGATCACTCCTGGATTGGTGGAGATAGATAGCTGAGAGGAAGGCTGGGCTTGTCTGCCCATGCTGTATCTGGCGTCTGGGAGCATTAGACCAGACAGAGACACACAGGAGCATCTGACTCAGGGGGAAGCTTCTCTGATGAAGAACACCTCTGGTGGCTTTCCCTCCTAACCTGTGTTACTGAGGCTCATGGAAAGGCTTGGTCCCAGCTTGTTCCTTTCACAGAAACCTCTGGAGATGACTGGAAAAACAGGTGTGAATCAAGTGCTGTCTAATATACCTCTTCCTGTGTTTAGAAAGGGGACACGAAGCTACAAAACAAAATAGTGTTGTTTATCACCAACAATATTGTGCTGACATGATCATCCTTCCCCTCCCCCTCTTCCCCTGCTAAAGTGCTTCCTCTGATGAACTTTTTTTGCTGGTAAAATTATTATTTTCCTCCTTCCCCCCCCCCTCATCTGTTTAAAATCGAATCCACGTTTGAGCACTTAATACTTATTTTCTTGGACAGTGTTTGAGTAACAGGTAATCTTAATACGCTTTGACGAGGCTGGACCTCGGTGGTATGTTTACGTTAGTTAAATGTATTCAAGCCAACATTTACAGACGTTGCAGCTTAGCATGTTGCTTTATTATGGCCCAGACACACTCATTATTATGATTTTGCCAGTGGGGGTAGATGTAATATTACTTCAGATTTATTAGTCTTATACATGTTTACATCTACAAACATTTTTAGAGTTACAATTCTTTATTATTTTTTTTAATATAATTTTTTACATCCAATTGTTACTCCAATTGTTTGTAGATGTAATCTTCTCTATGTGTGTATATATATATATATATATCTTTTTTAATCTTTTTTTTTTATAGCCAATATGAATTGTTAAATGGCTTGGATACCTCAGTGTGCCTTTGCAGGAGAAGACAACATGCTTTTGGACGCTGGTTTGGCTTCTAAAATGTGAATGCGATCTACAATTCTCAACACAAACACAGTCTTAACCTGAATCTACGTTTGGAGATATCTAAAAAACTGAACCAGCCGTAGCTCATTCAAAACAAAACAGTGTTTTTCCTCCTCTCTCTATCGGTCCCCACCTCCCCCCCTGACGAAGGGATCCCCAGGTGGAAACCCCAGTCTGTGATCAGGCTGGGTGTAAGACCACCCAGAGGGGAACAATATCCTGCTCTGCCCCCTCGCCACGCTGACGGGCTGAAGGGACTCAGCCCTCTGAGTCTCAGGAACACCCTCCCTCCCCCCCCCCCCCGACATGTATCCGACCTCCTCAACACCAAATACAAAAACTACTTCATAGTTGACGAATATGTAGTCTTCTGTCAGTCATTCTGCATTGTGGCTGCGAAGGTTTGGAAGGGAGATGGGAAGGGCACCTTGAATGACAAGAACGGGGCTCACTGTCCCAGTACCATCCCAAAGGGCAAAATGAACCGTCCCAAACTGATCTTGACCTGTTCCAAAAAAAACTACATTCTTGTGTTTTTGCATTCTGACATAGGTGTAGGTTATTTGCAATACTAAGTAATCCATACAGTCGTCAATGTTATATTGTTATGGTCTATAGTCCCGCAGTTGTACCAAAGTCTGTGTTGAAGTGTCCCAGACATCTAGTCTGTGTTGAAGTGTCCCAGACATCTAGTCTGTGTTGAAGTGTCCCAGACATCTAGTCTGTGTTGAACTGTCCCAGACATCTAGTCTGTGTTGAACTGTCCCAGACATCTAGTCTGTGTTGAACTGTCCCAGACATCTTGTCTGTGTTGAACTGTCCCAGACATCTAGTCTGTGTTGAACTGCCCAGACATCTAGTCTGTGTTGAACTGTCCCAGACATCTACTCTGTGTTGAACTGTCCCAGACATCTAGTCTGTGTTGAACTGTCCCAGACATCTAGTCTGTGTTGAACTGTCCCAGACATCTACTCTGTGTTGAACTGTCCCAGACATCTAGTCTGTGTTGAACTGTCCCAGACATCTTTTTTATCGTCCCAGGGACGACGGGACAACGTTAATTTCGAGCCCTGGACAAGAATATGCTGGAGTGTCTAGTTTGTCCGTCAGTCTATTCCTATTTTTAAAATAACAATATTTCTTGACACGCAAGTTTTAATGCCAGTTCTGGAATCTTTGTCAATTCATCTTTTTCTCCAACTACCGTGAAAACTCCCCCGATGCTGTGGGCCGGACTGAAAAGTTCAGGTGAGAATTCAGGTCAGTCCATGTTGCCCCCTTATGCAGCCCTGCTTCACCTCCCCCCCACCCCAAACTGCACCATCATCATGTCAGTGGCCCTGAAGCAAGGCCAATGTCTATATTGTACCTACAGTACAGTGTTTACACATTCACAGTTTAGTGTAACAGTCAACAGTATGTTCTGGGAATCTAGGATTCTGGCACGTTGAAGTGATCCAACAGGAGCATGTTTTGCTAGTTTGTTTGCCCTCAATGCTCAATTCTTAAGGTTTTGTCTAATCATATTTAAATATTAGACCTTTCCTGTTGCTGGTACCAGCTCAACCAACTGACAATACCCAAAGAAACGTCCTAGCTTATCCGTCACTGTTGTTGATACTCAGTCCACTTAAGTAGCCAAACAATGTGGATAACGAACACTGCAAGGGGAGGGATGTTTAAACGTGTCGTTAAAAACGGCAGACCGACATTCTGTCTCCCTCAGCCCTCAGACCGATCAAATTAACACTGTCTAGTTGCTCGGTCATTTGATTAAAATAACAGTAATAGTAACTCTTGAGGAGTTACTAGTAGCCCAGAACCAGCATCTCACCAGGGGTAAGATGAGTCTAGAGATCACATGCTTTCCCAATTAGATAATTACACAAATGATATATCCGCTCCTGTTGAACAGTTTCTGCCTTTAATCTGTTACAAACAATAATAAAGACCAGTCCTCCGGGTTTTGCAGCTTCTGAGCCTCTTATCTCTCTCCTCCACTGAGCTCTAAAAGACCTCTCAGCCTGGCCTGTGTTGGGCTTCTTTCTCTCTTTACTCACCCTGGACCTGTGTTGGGCTTCTTTCTCTCTTTACTCACCCTGGACCTGTGTTGGGCTTCTTTCTCTCTTTACTCACCCTGGACCTGTGTTGGGATTCTTTCTCTCTTTACTCACCCTGGACCTGTGTTGGGCTTCTTTCTCTCTTTACTCACCCTGGACCTGTTGCGAAAGCCACTTGGCTGCCAAAAGTCACACACAAACAAAAGCTGCACCTGGCTATCTTGGGCGTTATTTACCCTGACTCGCTTCATCATCCAGGTCACACCTGCACAGGGAGCCTGGGGGGGGCCCCATTGTTGGAAGCATCTGAAACTCGAGGTGTCCCACACCCGCCACCCACGGCTCCCTCTCTCGTGTCGCTTGGAGGATTTGGTGACATCAGAGACAGAGTTACACAGTAAAGGACGAGGTAGCCTAAATCACAGCAGAGCTATGGGGTGTGTTTTTTTTAGTATGTCATATTTTTTATGTATTTACAAGAGCTGTAGGTCTTTGCCTTCAAAGTGGTGATATTGTACTGTGTCTAAGGTGGATATGGTAGTTTTTATTTTCTATTGTGTGGAAAAATGACGATCTTTGCTTCTATTTATACTGGTAGAGCTGAGAAAAGATACCTTTAGAAATATATTTATTAAAAGTTACTTAATCCATGCTCCCTTGTGAATAAAGATCTTATAATTAACAGATATATAATGTACCCTGAAAGTCAATATTTACGTCCCACAAGATTGATGGAGAAATGGGTAGTTTTTTTTCTGAATTTCTTAAGCCATGATATAATTGGCAGTGAAACAGAAATTAATCATTAAAACAGAGTACCTGGCAAACCCTCCCTTAAAACAGTGTGTGTGTGTGTGTGTGTGTGACTATGCTGACTCCTGGCCCTGTTCCAGCCTAGCGAGGTATCGCTGTAGCAGCCTGCTGCAGTTTGTTGTGTGGCTCCCAAGGAAACAAGTCAGAGGAGCAGCCCAGCGTCGGGCGTGAGAGGAGTTCGACGACACGTCCTCTCTCCATAGAGTTGTTTATTGTCCTTGTGTAACACGCTGAAAGGGGGGCTCCTCTGTGATTTACCATCAACGTCCCTCAGAGGGAACACCTGCGAGGGATTTACTAACACTGTGTAAAAGTTGGCTTGGCTTTGTCACCTGTGGTACGCTTTCCATTTTAAGTTTTACATTTGAGGCCTGGAGATTTGGTTCCCCCTTCCCATCTCCTGCCCTAACCCCCCCCCCCCTTCCCAACTCCTGCCCTAACCCCCCCCCCCCCTCCCCCTTGTCGTCAGGGTTTTTTTGCCAGTTGGTTTTTGCTGTGTATCCCTCATCCTGGGGGACTTCCTGTACAAAGGAAGTGTTTGTCTTGGGCCTGTGGACCCAGTGACTGCTGTATTGATAAGCCCGTCGCTATAGATAATAAGGGGGTCAGTCATGCAGCCCAGTGATCAAGTATAGCATTGAAATTAAAGAGGAATTCCCAGCCCTATTGCATTACAGGCCATGTGTGTGTCCCCACTCCCTTGCCCTTTGTCCCTGTCATGGGCAGTAAAAACAACAATAGTAAGTTTGATTTCAAAGCGCCAGGCCAACGTGGATGGTGCAGGGCTATCGGATGACCTTGACTTGAATGGTGTCGCAGAGTTTTTGAAGAAGTGGAGTACAAGCCCCGGCCAGTTAGCGACCCATCAATCACCAGGACAAAGAGCACTTTTAGTGAGAATAGTCCTTTTTTTTTTTTTGCTGTTTCAGTGGATCTGAATTGCTAACTGAAATAGACTAGCTTCCCACAGCTGTGTGAACATTAGTATAAAATGTGAACGTGTGTATGTGGACAAAGCTAATAGTCCTGATATATAATATATTCTCCAACCTTGCAGTTGAAAGCCATAACTTTTAGCAGTGTAATATTATTTTTGGCTTATTACAAGACACGGGTTTCATGGCTAGCGTCTGAGTCTATAAAACAGATAGCCAAAGTATTATGTATTGTGTTGGCCCAGAGAGCATATTTCACAGCTGTGCTCTGTCGCAGACGATGCCATGCCTGCCACAAGTTTGTTGTTTTCAGTGAGCCACTGAGAAAATATGCTCCACAGATTCCCTGCTCTATGATCTAACAGATAATAGCTCCGATTGCAGTATCATTAACATCGTCATTATCGGCGGGTTGTAAATTTTGGCCAATGAGAGAGCGGGGAACGTATCATTCCATTTTTGAACTTACAAACGTTTGAGGTCTGGAGGGCATGTATGTCATCCAACATCCAATGAGAAGCTCCTCTCCCCCCATCCTTCAATCCCCCCAAACAGAAATCCATACGAGTCTGCCATGCAATCTGCTTTCCCATCCCACTGTGCCCCCCCCCCCCCCCCCCCCCCCCCCCCCCCCCCCCCCCCCCCATGCCTCCTTATTTTGCCATCGTTACTGGAAGTGCCCCTCTTTAATGGTTTCCTCTGCTCCTCCCTCTAACCAACAGCTGCAGGAACCTGGGAGCATCACAGAAATGTGGCCTCCGTAGCGTTTTCAGCGCAGATGAAAATGGATACGTCTAATCTAATCTCTCCAGACGGTCTCAGGGCTATCTCTGTTGTCGTTGTTTGCCTTCCTTACCCCCCGAATACATTTGGAAGACATTTGTGTTGTGGACTGTCACCGACGAAAACATTGATCATTTGGATATACTCCTGGTAATATAAGGAGTTGTAATAAGCTTTGTAGTTTGTTTCAAAGTAACAATTCCATGATGTGGAGGCCATCTGGGAGTGTAGGGGGGGGTTATGAAATACAATCATGATGTTCTGTTGTTCTAAGGACAAGGACATTGTCGCTGCTGTAGAAGATTTATGAGGAGGAAGATCACTGTAGAGATTCTGTACTTTCGGCTTATTAGGTCGTCTCTCATGCATTGTTCTCTATTGATCCCCTCGTCCAAGTCACAGAGAGACACTTCAACACCCAACAGAAGACAACGACTTGTCACGTCAGCTCCCACAGTGGGATGAGATATGGGTCGAGACGTCTGATTGGTCCTGGTCTGTCCCAGACCAGCGGGCGTTGTCTCTCAGTCCCTCGTTGAGCTGTTTGCCGTCGGAGGAGTCGCACAGCGCGACCCCCCCCCCCCCCCCCCCCCCCACGGGGCCGAATAACCCCAGCCTCGTTCTAAGACCCTTGTCACCAGATCAATTGTGTAATCCACAAAGTAGTGGATTGTCAAGGTTTGACTTTATCTCAATATAAATGGGGCCCATTGTCTTCTGTGACGTCACGCCTACTTGGACAACATGGAGGGTTGTCTTGAAACAGAAGCTGTTTACGATGGGCTGACTGGAAGGTGATGTTGTTCATGTATATGGCTACTGTATGGTGATGAGCAGAGGTTGGGGTTAGATTACGATCTTCTGGTTTTATAGTGTACCAGGTGGTGTTTTATAGTGTACCAAGTGGTGTTTTATAATGTATTAGGTGGTGTGTTATAGTGTAGTAGGTGGTGTTTTTTTGAGCCTCCATCACCTCACTGCTTACAAAACTATAGTTCAGATATAATGTAGATTAAATGTAAACAGTGGTTTCAACTGTTCAATCAGAATCAGAAAGGGTTTTAATCGCCATGAAAGTTTGCACAGACAAGGAATTTACTTTGGCAGGAGGGTGCACACTTTAAATATATAGGAGTAAATCTTAAATAAGTGGTGAAAGTTTAAACAAGTCTCACTATACTATGCTAAAGGTGCAAAGTCCAATTACATTTACATTTAGTCATTTTAGCAGACGCTCTTATCCAGAGCGACTTACAGTAAGTACAGGGACATTCCCCCCCAGGCAAGTAGGGTGAAGTGCCTTGCCCAAGGACACAACGTCATTTTGCCACAGCGGGGAATCGATCCGGCAACCTTCTGATGACTAGCCCGTCTCCCTCACCGCTTAGCCATCTGACTCCCAATTAACTAATACTAAGGGAACAGGTATGTAGAATAAAATAAATATAAAGTATAAAATAGCTTAACAACAGATATATATATATATATCACCAGCTCCATCTTTGTTTGTGCTGTTGCCATAGGGAGAAGATCAGGCATCGCTGTTATCACGCGCTATTTACCTATTTTTTTCCGTCGGCATTCCTTTCAACCGTAGCCACTTGATATCTGCTGCAGAGCACCTGCTTATCTTCCGCAGCAAAGGAATCTGGTCTCATCCGTTAGCAGACATCGCCATGATGTTATTCCTGCTCCTCCCGTCCGCAGCCGTCGTTTATCAGGATGTCATAAGGCACATGGGCTCGCTTAAGAGTCAGGAACCATTTAACATCCGTGTTCCAAAGCACAGAGACTCTCCAGGTCCAGGGTCGGCCCTCCAGGAATGTACACCTGCCATGTTTGGGGAGGTTTAGTTTTTTTGACTGTTGAGGTTGGAAATCAACACTCTTGAAAATACCAAACGTCCACATTGTTAAGGGAGGTCTTTTGGGCTTTGTCTGGATGTGTTATGTGTTTATTATCGAGGAGAGAAACAGGTTTTAGTTTCAAAGAAACAGCCCGAAAGAATTTCTTGTATAGATATAAAGTTCAAGATGGACGAAAGTACAGAAAAACCCTGTGAGTGATGACTTTGATTAAACTTGTTTTTGAAAGGGATGCTTTGCCAGAAAGCTTTTGTTGCCAAGGGAGAAAAGCAGAGGTACTTAATTGATATTGTGAAATGTAAACTGAAAATGGACCACCAGCAGTCTGGCAGATGTGTGGCGATGACAAATGCTGCAGGTGGAACCACACCAGGAGCAGAATAACTCAAACATCAACAGATCAGGCAGGCTTACCAATTTCTCATTATTGGATAATTCAATGCGTCTTGGATCTCCGGACTTGACTTACTTCATTCCTCATGCTTCAGTACATTCATGTGAGGCCACTGATCCTTGATGAGCTATTTCAGGTTTTCCAGTGTAGATGGTTGCTATCAAAACAGTTATCCGACACCAGTCTGGCTCTGTGTATGGTAACGATTTGAGGTATGCAAAGTTGGAAGGTAGATGTGTCTGAAAGTCACTGAATACCTTTAGGTATTTGTCGAAGGAAGAGTCATTAAAATCACAAGATACCTTTCTATATTGTAGCCCGGCACGCGTCAGAATAGCTGTCGAAGTTACTGACCCACTTTATGACTTACGATTCCCAAAGAGAGGATGGAATCAATGAAAGTAAAAGAAGCCTTTTCGATCCCTTAGTGGTCAGAGCAGCCCAAACTCAGATCAGTGGAGTCAGAACACTCACGTGTCCCAGCAACACGGAACACATTCTTAAGAATCTTCTTTGTTTTATCACTACACACTGGCCTGCCTGGCTGTGGATTATGACACCTGAGTCAATATAACACGCCATCTCTCCCACTTGGGTCAGTCAGGCCTCTGCCTCCCAACCCGGTCTCTTCCTGTCTCCAAGCCAATAACAGAGTTCCAGGCCCCCCCCCTCCTTATCTGAAGAGGAAGTGCAGAAATGCGTGTTTGTGATTCGTATCTTGAAAGGACCAGCTGCCCACCACAACTGGGTTTCAAACGGAGTAGCGTAGCCTGGCCTGCCTCGTCCGCCGTGATGGATACGGTTCCATCCGCATGCTGACCAATTGAGTTCATAGTTTAACTTCCCGGTTTCTGGAAATCTGGGCTCTTCAAATTCTCTGCATATTTTTGTTGCATTGTAATGTATATGAACAGGTGCCAGACATGGAGACAGTTTGAAATAGACTTGTGTCTATTGCCAAAGAAACTAATGTCATGTTGTGAAATATATATAAGCTAGTATGGATGTCTCGTTTAATACCTAGAATTTGATCCTTGGTATTGCGCAAGATTTACATGTAAAGCATATTTATCATCTGCTCATTCTTTTATTTGATTTGCTTCTTATTCAGTTGGAATGACGAAGGTGTGTGCTGTAGGTGATTACTGTTTTTTACAACTGCTTCAGGGAGCGACCAGTCTTCCATTTAACTGGTGTGTGCACAGTCAGCGACTTTAGTTTTCTTTGGCTGGGTAATCATTCATTGATAAGTAGCTTTCAAACTGTTGTACCTGCGTCCTACTCCCCAGAGCGAGACTATAATGTGCCACAGCACTTAGTAATGCAAGGACAAAGATTGGTCTAGGGGAAGGTGAGAAAAACACAATCACTGGGCTATGTTTTGGAGATATTGTTTTTATCAGTATTAAGTCTATTTGCAATATAGGTGGTGGAACTGCTAAACGTATTTGCTGTTATAAGCCCCGTGGCTTAGAGACAAACAGGATAAAGAATGCTCTCGTCTGCGTTGGCTTGGCTTCTTCGTAGAAGCGGCTTGCCTATTTGTTTTGTAAGGTGCAGTATCAGATTATAACCCACTGTATTACAGTGATTTTTGTAGATGTGCTTTAAGTTAACATCGATAAGACTCGGAAAAGCCATGTTGCAACGTGTTGCACTGTAAAAAAAAACTAATTGCACAAGAATGTCTAAAAGCTAACCTGGAAAATCAAGGCAACATTAGATTTTATTTTTTTCTTAAGATAATGATGTCACAAAGCCATGGCGATATAATAGAACAAGTCCAATCTTATTGACCTACCATCTGAAGTAAAACAAGTCCAGACAAGATACCACACAGTTCAATATAAGAGAACGTTCAGCTTTAGGGACAAGACCAGACTGCCTATTCCATGACACTGTTAATCAACGGTTTCTTTGCGGTAAACATACGAGAATACACTTTGTTCAGAGCATTCCTTCACCCCTCCCTCTCTCCACATCACCTCTCTACTCATCCTTTACTACGTGGCTTTCATTTATCAGCCTTGCACTTCCAGCAGCCATCTGGCTCAGCTGATATCACAGCGGTGGTCTGGTTGGAGGAAGGATATCTTCTCCCGCCTGACAAACATCTGCTCATCTTGTCCTCAGCCGAAAAAAAAACACAGACTGATATCGAGTCATTGGAACCAGGAAAAAGGGTAAAAAGATAAACATGTTTTTTAGCTGGGGAGGCATTAAGCACCGCTCTCAAGGCCAGACAAAGTTAGTGTTGTCTTAGACCGCAGCCTCCTTTTTGGGGTTATTTTCGAGCCGCGGCAAGCTCGGATCAAAGGAAATCACAGTCTCTATTATTCTTCTCCTCTCACAGCGCCGAGCCCAAGTGCATTTCATGGTTTAGAAAACATAGTAAAAACACTGTGAATTCCTTGTGTCGTGAGGCAACAGACACAGTTTCTGGGTCTCACGGCCGGCCCAAACGAGAGCTCCTCTGAAGTGCCGACGGCCAACTAAAACAGAATCCTATTTGAACACCTATTTCCACTGGAAGGGAGGGAGTTACAGGGATCCAGCACTCTAATCAGGAGCTTAAAACAGTCAAGCCTTTGATAAAGACTCTGCTCTCTGCGTTTATCTGAAGGGTACGCTGGCTTATGTCATCCGCTTTGATCCTGCTTTGGGGAACATGGTGTTGGACAAATCTGTCCAGAAGAGCAGCCGGTGATAAGTTATAACACGTCAGATTGTGATGTAGTGGAGTAAAATACGGGATCATTGACAGTTCTAATCTTGAGCTTGTGTGTGTGTGTGTAACATTGTGTGTTTGTACACTCTTTTTTTGCCCTTAGTGGAAATGCGAGGGGCTGTTTGTTTTAGTGAGCGCTGTCCTGAAGCCCCCCTGCTGACTGAGCAGGAGCTGTGGTAGGTTAATGCCCTCTGATGTGCCGGGGCAGCGGTGTTTGCTTTGGACACGTTCCTGGTGATGAGGCCCCAGTATCTGCTTCTTGGCAGGTGTCATGGACGACTGCTGGAGGATAAGGCTGATAGTTACCATGCTGGACTCTTCTGTGGCGATACATGTGAGGATTGTTAAATAGGCTGGCACTCCCTGTGTGGGTTTATTTGATCCTTCTGGTGTTTAGGTCGAGCTGTTATACAGCAGTGTAGAGACCAAACCATCCTGGGCCTCTGCTGCGAAAGGCTCAAAGTCTCACATGTGATGGTCAAAAAAGGGTTCGCTTGGCCTGTTTAGTTAGCATCATTTTAGGCATTGCAAACCTCATCCGTTTTGAGCTCTTAAAAGGATCGGGGCTGTATTCAACTCTCCCCCTCCCCCATCTAAAGTTAAGGGGAGATAGAAGACAATGGACATTTTGAAAAAACCCTCTGTGTCTCATTAGACAAGACCAGGATTAGCTGTAGCTTCCTGTTAGTGACAAACAGCAGTCAGACCAGCCTGTGATGTTGGCTTTTAAGCAAGACAGTCACCTTTTGAAGGGTTACCTCAAACAAGCCAGCCACGGAGGGCATGTTTCCCCTCCAGTGACACATCAGGACTGTCACTTACACAGAGCTCAAATCCAGCGACCCCCTTCTCTCCCCCTAGAACCGGCTTGGCGGATCATAAACGCATACCCAGAAAAAGGGGGCTTGCAAAGGGAAATTTACGATAATGGGTTGTAAAATAACATTCAGATGACGGAACGGAGGTGCTCTGGTTTGTGTCACAGTCCTGTGGTCATTACGGTGCCTTTCGTTAATGACAACAGGTGGGAGTTGTTTGCTAAAGAGCCTGTTGCACTTGACCCTGTTAGTCGTGCCAGCACAAAGCACTTGGCCTTGGTTCATTTATTTATTGCCACCCTGATCTGAACAATTTGTCATTCCAATTGAGAAGGATTTCACCTGTAATGGCTACCAACTGACTAAAACACTGCAAGTTCATCATTTTTTAGGGGCATGGAGCAGATGTTTATTGACTATTCTGCCTTTGCGAAAGTTACATTTTTGTTCAATTAAATTCAGGATAGAATGTTGTATGACTTCAAATTTAATGCTTTATTTATAGATAATGTGTTACTGTATAAATTCTGCAGTGATTTGCATATCATGGTAATTGATTTGTTTTATTTTATTAATATTTTGAATAAATCGATTAGCCATGGCAAGGGGTGTCGTAAATTTAGTTTGGATATGACACAGGGAGACTTGATGTGGAGTTTGATCTTGTTTGTTTTAAGTAAACAAGATGTTCCTCACGACATTGACAGGTTTGGTTTAAGGGAAAGTTTCAAAGTGTTGCATCAATGTTTTCACGGGCACCTAAACTTGTGTCCAGGCAAGGCATCAAGGTGTGTAGCGTCTTAACATTTGCCAAGAGGAAACTACTGTAATGAGATGTTCTTCAAACAAACATCTCATTGCAAAAAGGTTGTGAAAAGAAAACTTAAATGAAAAAAATTCAGTTACACACTTATCATTTCTGGGTATTTAAGCTTAGCCAGACATGACCACTATTTAAAAAAATAATGCTGTAATGAGGTAAGACAAAAATAAATCTTGAATGAATGATTCACATGAATCATCACTAAAATACCACTCATCTAAAGATAAAATATTTCAGTTCCATCAACTGGGGTCATTTGGAGCATTCCCACATGAAGCAACAAACTAATTCTTCAGCCACCCTTCTGACTTGGAGGCTCTGAAATGGATGGCATTCTTCTCCTTTTCTCTCCAGCATATTTAGTCCGTAACAAACAGGCTTTGAAAGCTTCTGTCAACGGTAGAAACACAGGATAATTTGATGTGAGTTTGTTTCAGGTCAAAAGAATTAACCTTAAGTGGTGTGCGTGGCAAAAGTTGGATCAATCAGACAAGAAGCATGATAGTCAGGTCTTTCAAGATTTACTTTAGGCCCTCCCACTCTTAAAAACACTCTTTGGTTAATTTTGTGTGTCCTGCTTGGTATGTGTAAGGTCTCCTCCTCTCCCTGCCACACACCATGGTTGTTTCCACTCAAGGAGACCGCACACACTTCCAGATGGGGCGTGGTGGGGCCGACCTGGGGGCGTGGTGGGGGCGTGGTGGGGGCGACCTGGGGGCGTGGTGGGGCCAACCTGGGGGCGTGGTGGGGCCGACCTGGGGGCGTGGTGGGGGCGACCTGGGGGCGTGGTGGGGGCCGGAGGATGCAGGGCCGGCCTGCAGGCTCAGAGATGGGCCTCGCTGGCTTAGCTGTGGTATGTTAAAGGGATAACTCACCCCCAAGTCAAAACGGGTCAAGATTTACATACCAAAACAATGTGGTGGGACGGGAAGTTCCCACCCCACATACAAATACAGTAACCAGTGTTATTTCGTTAAAAAAATGAATAGATTTAGCATGTATTGGCTGTAGGCTTTACTGTGTTAGTGAGGTCAGGTGGATGAAGTGCGCCCTTACTGGAGCTGGGAACAACTTCACACTAAAGACTATTTAAATGCTGAGGTGGTCGTTTTTATTTATTTCTCTCAGTTCGTAGAGTGCTGGTGAGGTCATCTTTGCGGCCGCTCGTTTAATCTCATTGGGGTAAACAAAAACACAAGTATCAGATTATCTTATTCTATCAAACAATCTGTCCTTTGATTCTTGAAGTTTATTTAAAAGCCCAATGGTTCACTCTTGATCTTGCTTATGAATGAAGTCATGTTCCTTTGCCTCAGTCCTAAATATAGTCCTCTTCAGACTAGAGCCTATCTGCGTCTCAAAGGCCTAATCATAACCTTGTTCCTTCACTGTGTTTATTTCAGTCCACTCAACCTTTAATTACCAAACTCAAAATCTATCTTTCACAGGTCTTTCATTTGTTAAATTGTTTTGACCACCTAAATTATTATATGCATTCAGCTTCCAATAAAATGTAACCACATTTGGAACGTTCATGTGGACATATGGACAGCTTGCAGGGCCACGGTGTCCCCCCTCACCACTGTTCTCCCAAAGGAACCTACTGGAGAGCTCTCTGCCACGGCATGCAGTATTAGTCTGTTGTCTGCAGAGTCGCTTTACGTATTAGATCTATTCTGGTCATTCTAAGTTAAATGTTGAATTTGTTCAAACTATGGATTATAATCGTAGTGTAAGAAACTTAGGTTTGACAAGTTATAAACACAATCCCCTAGAGGGACTTGTAAAATGAACAGATTTTCATTGCCTGAAAGCTCGTCTTACCTATGGATATCAAAAACATGATTGTTAAAGAAAATAGTTTATTTTTTACAATTTCCTCCACAGAAAGGTTCTTTAGAACAGTATGCATCATTGTTCTCCCTTAAGAATTGTCTTCCCAGTACAAAACGACACAATCTCTCACATGAACAACCTGAGTGACACTTGTTTCAGCCTTTTGAGTTAGCTCTGCTGTACCCAACGTTCAAGGAGTCTTGTCAATCTTGAGTTGTGATAAGACTCTGTACGGCCACTCAGTAAACACTACGCCTGTGGCTTTGGAATCTGTCCACGGACACGAACGTCCAATAACATTGCACCTGTTTTCTGAGGTCTGTTAACCAGAGTAAACAATAATCACAAAATGGCTTCTTATTATATAGTCATGTCTGGCTCTATTAAAACTGAAATGTGTTTGGCTTCCTTCCGAGAGCCGTGTCCTGCCGTTGCCAAGTCAACGGCGCTAAACTGCCGCTACGCTTCCTCCTCCTCCTCCCTATTTGTTACCCACATGCCCAACTCACTCACAAACGCACAGCCCTGTTCTTCTTTTGAAAGATATTTTCAGCATTTTCATGCTTTATTGGACAGTTACAGTTGTGTGACAGGAAAGGCAGGCAGGCAGGCAGGGAGAGAGAGAGAGTGAGAAGCAGAGCTCAACGTACACCATAACAGCCTCAGCACCAAGCCCTAAAACATGTGAGTTGCTCACCAAAAGGTCCTCGCTTGAGTCAATTATATTTCTAAATGTTAACAGACCTAATACTGTACACTGAAACGTAATCGTGTCACACACAGCGAGAGGTTACAAAAGCATGGCTCTCATTAGCACCTGGCCTGGACTCAATATTGTGTGTGTGTGCATCTCATAAAGCAGTATCAGGGATGTGTAGAAGCAGTGGCCAGCTTCTCGACCCAGCTGAACATGTACTGGGAGCAGGAACTGATGGTTAGTCGCCCTCTTTCCAATCCCAACACTCCTTCCTGTCCTGGAGCAGCGTGGCGTGAGATCCACACAGCACCAGCCAACATCAAAACATCGCAAATCTATTTTAGGTCCGTATAAAATAGGTCTCCTGTGTTTTTCTTTTGGAGATACCGTAGGTTGTGATGCAGTAATGGCTCAGTGGAGCAGTTGTAATAACGCATGACATACACACTTTGAACAGAGAGCTAATTGTTTTGCCGCTTCAAAGTTCGATCCGGTAGACTTGTTAACATCAGACTGTGCAAATCATGTCAGAGAAAATGACACCCCCACCCAATAAGTTGCAGTCATGGTTTTTAATCTCTCCTGCCCTCAAAGGGTTGTCCGCTCTGGGTCAAATGAAGACATTTTCCCACAGTCCAGTTGGAAGTGAAATCTTATGTCAGAATGATGGATGCTTGCTAGTTGTGCAAAAGATTAACGTGCGGAGAGCCAGATTCAGATCCAGTCGTCCACCAGTGCTCAGATGGAGAGCTGTAGTGCTGGCTTGTGTTAGGAAGAGAACATATTCACACACTGTGGAAGGGATCAATACTGCTTTAAGGATGATTGAGAGAAGTTTTTGCCTTGTACATTGCTGAAATAACTTCTCATTAGATTTTATGCTTGCTCTTAATGTGTATTATACACAAGTTGATTTAGATTGGATATGAACTCCCCAGTGAAGACTTAGGAGTCCGTTACCACAGATCTCCCCGAGGCCCACAAGGGAAGATGAAAAGTGTTGTTTTGGCTAAAGACGGCATTCTTCACATTTTTGCTGTGGAACAAACACATTAATGATAAGGGGGTCCATTGTCACCATGTGGTCATTTGTCACCAAGGACTTAAACATATTATCAGCACCAACAGGAAGATGATGTGTTTATTGTGGATTTGATTAACAGATCTTATAAGTTTAATTTGCCAAGTATTCCATCAAATGTGTATTCTATCATGGGCTTGTTACTACTACATGTTGTCACCAGTCCAAATTTGTATGATTTTGGTTTTAGGATTAAATGTTCTTCTAACCTATTCAACACATGGTAAACATTACACAGTTTTATTAGGTTTATAGTATATAAATATATACAAATGATGTGTGCACAGTGCCCAAAGCTTCATAGTCATCGGTAAGATGTAAAGGAAACAACCAAGGATTTGGACATTTATAATTTGGTTGTGATACCACGACTGTGGCGACGTACACAGATTCATCTGCCATGTTCTACATTTTGTTGAACTTTTTGAAATGTGTTTTTCAAGCGTTTATTTGAGGCTCAACATAGAAGACTTTTATAGTTTGTGTTGAACAAAGTAACGAGGAAGAAGCCCTGGCTGTGTTCTCTAGAACTTTCTCTCAGTTGGGACCACAAAGAGGTTCTCACTGTGACAGCTTGTGGACATCTATGCTGTCCTTGGATCCGAGCACAGACATGTAGTCAGTAAAAAACAGGAATTAGAGAAAAACGCTAAACCCCTTAGTCTCACTTCTTCTGACAAAAGCACAACCAAACCATATCCAAGAAAAAGAGAGAAAGAAAATAATTGCTTCTCAAGGGCTTTTTGGTGGGTGTGGGTGTGTGCTTCACAGAGGTAACTCAAAGGACAACCCCCTCAACACCCCCCCTCCTCCCCCCCTTTCTTTTCTTTCTTTCTTTCTTTCTTTCTTTCTTTCTTTCTTTCTTTCTTTCTTTCTTTCTTTCTTTGCCTCTCTTCCTCTCTCCTCCCTGCCCTCTGTGTCCTCTGCCTTCTCTCACATGCTAACACACAGCCCACCTGAGTAACTGCCTCTGATCGTGGGACAAGGGGACATCTCAGAAGACAAGGGGACATTTCAGAAGTGTGTCTTCCACAGAGACGGTCTCCCTGGCTCACACAGCCTCTCCTCAGAGGGGGAGCGCTGATGTTGTGACCTCATGTTTGAAGGGAGCGGGTGGCCACAGGTGCAGACAGCCTGTGTGAGACAGAGGTTCCCAAAGCTCTGATTTCACATCCTGAACTCACCTGGTTTCTGACGCATAGTAAAACTGGGAAAGACCTCTGTGTACCAGATACAATAGACACACCTCCGTAGAGCTGTTTGATGAAGAGAAAGCAGACTTATTATTATGGGATGGGGGTGATAGAGGGCCCGATCTTAGTTACATCTCTATTTGGGTCACCAGTACCTGCCAGTTAGACAGATGGTTGGGTGACATTGTGGAGGGTAGGGTTCATTCACACTGGGGGCAGGCGCAACTCTGTTTACTGCACTTGGCAGGAATGTTAGTGCAGTGTATAGTGCAGTGTATAGTGCAGTGTATTTGAATCTGTCCATTTAATTACAGCTGTGCTCAAGTTTTCTTCTCTTTCCCTGACGTCCAGACAGCTGCTGTGTAATTTGGTGATTGTACCCTTCATGGCCATATTTCAGATCTTTCTCACTCGGACCATAGCTGGAAAAGTAGCGCTCAAATGCAGAGGGCTGTGTTAAGGACAGGGTCGTTTTGATCTGTATTTAATTGCTCCATTAAAGGATCCTTCGTTCTTTGAAGGCAAGTTAAATAAACAACAAAATCCCGTTTACTGTAAGTATGAGTAATGCAACTCAAATACCAATGTTCGTGTTGGAAAGCTCCTCTCGGCATGTGCGCACAAAGCTCGGATAATGAAGGTAACAACTTGATTTGCAGTGGACCATTATGCTAGTATCAAAGTTAAGTGTTTTCTGGAAGTGCTGCAATAGGGAAGACCATTGGTGACCTGCTGCACCCTGTCTTTGAGATCCTGTTGTCCCCAAAATGGCTGCAATCTCTGTAATCGCTCCCCTGAAATGAAAACACACGTATGCGTGTGCATTCCTTAGTCTCTATTCTGTTTTGTGGGTGTTGGTGTCTGGTGTGATTCTCTGTGTTGGTGTCTGGTGTGAATCTCTGTGTTGGTGTCTGGTGTGAGTCTCTGTGTTGGTGTCTGGTGTGAATCTCTGTGTTGGTGTCTGGTGTGAGTCTCTGTGTTGGTGTCTAGTGTGAATCTCTGTGTTGGTGTCTGGTGTGATTCTCTGTGTTGGTGTCTGGTGTGATTCTCTGTGTTGGTGTCTGGTGTGAGTCTCTGTGTTGGTGTCTGGTGTGAATCTCTGTGTTGGTGTCTGGTGTGAGTCTCTGTGTTGGTGTCTGGTGTGAGTCTCTGTGTTGGTGTCTGGTGTGAATCTCTGTGTTGGTGTCTGGTGTGAGTCTCTGTGTTGGTGTCTGGTGTGAGTGTCTGTGTTGGTGTCTGGTGTGAGTCTCTGTGTTGGTGTCTGGTGTGAGTGTCTGTGTTGGTGTCTGGTGTGAGTCTCTGTGTTGGTGTCTGGTGTGAGTCTCTGTGTTGGTGTCTGGTGTGAATCTCTGTGTTGGTGTCTGGTGTGAGTCTCTGTGTTGGTGTCTGGTGTGAGTCTCTGTGTTGGTGTCTGGTGTGAATCTCTGTGTTGGTGTCTGGTGTGAGTCTCTGTGTTGGTGTCTGGTGTGAGTGTCTGTGTTGGTGTCTGGTGTGAGTCTCTGTGTTGGTGTCTGGTGTGAGTGTCTGTGTTGGTGTCTGGTGTGAGTCTCTGTGTTGGTGTCTGGTGTGAGTGTCTGTGTTGGTGTCTGGTGTGAGTCTCTGTGTTGGTGTCTGGTGTGAGTCTCTGTGTTGGTGTCTGGTGTGAATCTCTGTGTTGGTGTCTGGTGTGAGTGTCTGTGTTGGTGTCTGGTGTGAGTGTCTGTGTTGGTGTCTGGTGTGAGTCTCTGTGTTGGTGTTTGGTGTGAATCTCTGTGTTGCTCAGAGAGAGAAACTGCCTCCTTTTTGACACCCTGCACATGAGCCTTGAAATGTAACATTAGAGCTGGCCTGGTTAACTTCCTGTGGCAGCCAGTAATGACAGGTGTGTCACAGGAAGTGACCTTCTACTTCCCAGGAACGCCGAAGGTGAAAAGCCGCTGAACAGAAACCAAGCAACCACCATCGTATATATGTCTTAGTTCCAATTACTGCCGGCCAATTACATTCACTGGCTTCTACTCAAAAACGGGTTCAAACATCCGTCTTGAACAACAGGAAGGGAGTGTCCTCGGAAATAGAGTTGTTAGTGGCAGCGGTGTGGGGACAGCTGTAGAGGATGGGGACGGTGTCACTCCTGCACAGCTGGGCTGTGGGTAGCAAGGGATGGTAATTTGAAACAGAGCGCTAGGGTTTGTCTCCAAGGTGACAATGACAAGTCTTGGGACCCACCAAGATGAAGTTGAATCATTTTCCAGCAGTGTGGTTTCCCTACTTGTGGTGTTAAACCACTTAGCCGAAAATTGAATTCCTCATTTTATAATTAACGCCAATGACCAGCAAGAAGTGTTTCATTTAAAAGAAATTATTCATTCATTTAAAGTCCCATCTATTAAATTCTAAAACATCCAGTTTAATGCCAAGAAGTCCATGTTGTGTAATTGGGCAGCAATGTTAAATTGCTGTTGAGTTTAAATATATATAATTTTATATTATACACAACATAATCCAGCTCATGGGGATGGATTCTACAACAGATGGTAATGTAGGTTTTATACCCTATTCACAGAGACCAGACCCAACTAAGACTACCAGAAGTTTCTTAGGCATATAATCCAATATTCTGACCCATTCCCCTTTTAGGAAAAAAAATACAAAGGCAAGAAAAACCTAAACTTTGATGTTTGGAGCTCATAAACAACATCTTGATAAAAGCTGACTTTGTCCAAGTCCAAGTCTTTTATTTGTCAGGTGCACAGAGCAACACAAGGTTAGACTGGGCACTGAAATTCTTAAGACAAGACAACGCAAGCACTTGGCATAACATAACATATAAGTACACAGAACAAATTTACATCTATGCTGAGCTTAGATAAGTGAACTTCCTAAATATACAGATAGCAATAAATAAACGACTATACTAACCCTAACACTAAAACTTCCTAAATTACAGATAACAATAAATAGTACGCTATACTAACCCTAATACACAAAAAAAAAAAAAAAAAAAAAAAAAAAAAAAAAAACCTGTTACAACCCTATAAACTAATCTAACCTAAATGGAGTACAGTGCAGTAGTGCAAATTTACAGATCAGTGACTTTGTCAATGACCAAACAGGAGCCTGGTGGCGAGGTACAGTAGTGCAATGTTACTGAAAGAGCAACCAGTAGCTGAAAGTGACAGTGTATAAGTGACTAGTGTGCAGTAAAAATGTCCATATCAGTGTCCATTGAGAAGCCTGATGACCCTTGGGTAGAAACTGTTGTCCAGTCTGCGTGTGCGCGACCGGATGCTGCGGTAACGCCTGCCAGAAGGCAACGGGGTAAAGAGACTGAAGGATGGGTGGGAACAGTCTCTTAGAATCCTGCTGGCTTTCCTAAGGCAACGTGTGTGGTAGGTGTCCTGTAGGGCTGGGAGCTTCCTGCCGATGATGAACTCAGCAGAACGGACCACACTTCGTAGGGCGTTGCGGTCCCGGTCTGTGCAGCTCCCATACCACACTGTGATACAACCAGTCAGAATGCTTTCTATAGTGCATCTGTAAAAGTTAGTAAGGATGACTGAGTCCATACCAAACTTCTTCAGTCTCCTCAGGAAGAAGAGGCGCTTACGGGCCGTTTTGACCACCTTGTCCGTGTGAACAGACCAGGTGAGGTTCACGCTGCGACTGGTTTAGTGCACCTGCACAAGCAAGTGTCTGCCCATGAGCAGTTTGGACTCTGGTTTCCTACGAATCTGCTCTTCACATTTACAATTACATTACATTTAGTCATTTAGCAGACGCTCTTATCCAGAGCGACTTACAGTAAGTACATCACATCTTCACATCAGAGTTTCTGTTTGTTTGTTTGTCAAATCTGGCTATTGGGCAAAAAACCCTGATTTTGTCTCTTCCCCGCCCTCCCCACTTATGTCATAAGAAGCCATGAGCAGGCCAGTGAACTGAGATATAGCAATGTGTTTCATACAAGCCGATTTCAGAGGCTGTGCTATTTTATTGCATGCATAATGAACATGTTGGACACACACACACACATGCTACAACAATCGGAGATTCTGAAACTCCTTATTAGTAGAGACTGACTTGTGTCGGGTCAGGTCTGGTCTGGTGAACCACAATCTTTGTGCTCTGCTTGCTTTCATACAGGTGGTGTCTCGGTTTAACAAAGAAAAGACTTCTCAAACAATATTGTTTTGAACAGTAGCCCGCAGTACATAGAATTCTACATTCGTTGGCAGAAATGCTTCTGGTTCAAACGAGCTGTGGGACTTTCTCGGGCTGCCTCCCCAGGCATGCTGGGAAGGCTGTGTAGCGTTTAGTTTAGTTTCTGCGGGCGTGAGGGCGGGGAGGGGAGTCTGGGGGAAACAGTGACCTGGTTACTGATGGGGTTATCGTACACTGCCTTTGAACACACACAAAGATAATTCAGCTGGAGATGCTGACCTGTAGATATTGTTGGATAAACCAAACAGCCAAACAGCATGGAACTTTCCGTTAAAATGTATTACCAGAGTGATTTTGCTCCAGCTTTTCCATGTTATAGCTTTATCTGAGTAACCACCTAACATTTGACAAAACAAAATGATTCTGCCTCTAAACAGGATAAGGACGAGGGGCAGGTTTAAAAATGTCCATCAGGATTAATGAGACCATAATCCAAGTTTTGCATTCTTTGGCAAGGTTTTCCCAGATTAAACAATCGTCATGTCGCTCTGTTGCAGCGCTCCACATACTTTGTGCTAAACTTAAGTTTAGTTTCCCACCCGTAATTTGAAAGCCAGAAGAATGTGGAAAATGATTGTTGGAACAGAGAGGGAGGGATGATGCGCCTCGTTTTGGTCACTTTGGTGTCTGAAATCTTTAGCTGAGGCAGCTTTTGACCACATGCCAGACTGGCTCACTATTCTCAACCAAGTCATTCCTTTCAGAATTCAGCCATGAGTCTAATTTACAATAAGGCATTTCTTCTTCTTTTTTGTTTTCTTCTTCTATGCTTTTGCGGCACAGGAACTACCCATCCGCTGCTCAAGGTCCTCCCACCTGTTGCTGCCTCCCTTTTGTTTTGTTTTTTTGATGCTTTCTTGGACAGTTTAAGTGAATCGTCCTGCATGCCCATCCTCCTCCGGCAAGGTTGTGGAGATCTCCCCTCTCGTCAGGGACACACGGTGCAGCTGGGAGCCGCTCTGCTGTGGGCCGCTCTGGTGTGGGCCGCTCTGCTGTGGGCCCCTCTGCTGTGGGCCGCTCTGCTGTGGGCCCCTCTGCTGTGGGCCCCTCTGCTGTGGGCCGCTCTGCTGTGGGCCCCTCTGCTGTGGGCCCCTCTGCTGTGGGCCCCTCTGCTGTGGGCCGCTCTGCTGTGGGCCGCTCTGCTGTAGGCCCCTCTGCTGTGGGCCCCTCTGGTGTGGGCCCCTCTGCTGTGGGCCGCTCTGCTGTGGGCCCCTCTGCTGTGGGCCGCTCTGCTGGAAGGCCCCGCCCCCAGGGCAGCACGGTGTGGAAGGCCCCGCCCCCAGGGCAGCACGGTGTGGAAGGCCCCGCCCCCAGGGCAGCACGGTGTGGAAGGCCCCGCCTCCAGGGCAGCACAGTGTGGAAGGCCCCGCCCCCAGGGCAGCACGGTGTGGAAGGCCCCGCCCCCAGGGCAGCACGGTGTGGAAGGCCCCGCCTCCAGGGCAGCACGGTGTGGAAGGCCCCGCCTCCAGGGCAGCACGGTGTGGAAGGCCCCGCCCCCAGGGCAGCACGGTGTTGATCTCAGCCTTCCAGATCTTTCATTTAGTCTGTCTCAGTCGCTACACTAAGGCGTGCAGGCTGATAGTTTCTGTACGTCGACCAACGCTGAATTGTTTTAAAGACGCTTGGAACCACGCCATTGGGACTTTGCACACAGGCAATCAATGATTTCTCAGTTCTCCTGAAGCAATCAGGAGAACATTAGAAAAGTCTAGGCTATATGTGGGACCAAACGAAGGGAGGTTTTAATAGAATTTCTAAAACACTATTGCGAGAAGCAGGATAGCATTTTCTGATTCAGCGTGCCCTGTAATTTGAAGTAAGTGGGTTCAAGCCACTTATTTTGTGGTGGAGTCTTTACTGGCGAGTTCTCTGAATAAGGCCGCGGACCAGGCAACCTCAGGGGTCGAGCTGGAGCTGCCTGATTGACCGAGCCGCTTCGCTTTTGGTATCTGGCCACGGTTGTCCTGTCCTCAGGGCTAACCTCACTGGGCGTAGCGTCCCGCCCACGGCTGTCCGGGAGAGCTGGGCCGAACGACACCTGCTCCTGGTTTTTATTTAGTTTGTTTCCTGCAAAACTGTTTATGCATGCAGATGGAGTGCACATGGGGTAAACAAATGCCCTCCCGTTATTTTAACCACTTTTCAAACAACGTTCAAGCTCGTTTTAGTTTTTGTCCTCTGTTTAACATCTGTATTTTGATGGATGCATTTTCTTCAGTCGGTTTGTCATACCTTGCTTGGGATATGTTACGTTTGTGTTTAAACAGAGCTGAATTGAGGCTGGGCCACATTGTTTAACAGAGTGTTTAGTTGCAGCCTGCATGCTCTACGTAAATAGCTCATGTTCCTCTCCTATTTTTAATCAACAGCCAAAGACACTACGCTCCGAAATGCTAGAAAAGAATACAGATATAAAGTTTAACCACCGAAGAGACCGAGTACTCTTTGGGTATGGGTTGTGCATTTTTGTTTCTTTCGCCAAGACATCTGTCTAGTGACACGCCCTGTAATTATAAGTGAGGAAACGGCTTCTTTTGATTATTTTCATCATTATTGCCTGCTTGTGTATGCAAAATCCAGCCTGTTAAGACCATTATGATAAACAAGAAAACATTTCACTTAAACCGGCTAAAGTCATTTAAGAAGTTACATTTGTTTCCTTTTTAATCTGAGGAGCGATCTCCCGCTACATTGGGAATCTTAGACGGCGGCTCCACAAACAATGTGCTGTCATATAAATTGCGATATGTCGCCTTTATGTATGGAAGAAACAATGTGAGAACATTCCTAACTGACACATAGAATGTGGTGGTTACAACTTGTAAAAGAAGGAAGTCCTTTCTTCAGGCAAAGGTTGAACGTGATTTTAAATCTGACAAACATCCTCCTGGAGCACGTAGTGTTGTGTCAGGTGTGTGTGAGTGTGTTTATACTGGATGTGTATGTGTGAGTGTGTTTATACTGGATGTGTGTGTGTTTGTTAATGTGTGTGTTGGTTTGTGTGTTCCTCCAGATCTTACTACAGAGCGTTTACACAAACATTCTCAGCCTGGGCTCTCACACAGCACCTCCTATCTAGCCGGCCGTTCTGTTGGGGAGCAGCCAGGGTGCAAAACTCACTTTTTTGTCCACCAGCCAAATGGTTAGTAGTCAATAGTTAACCAAAACAGGAAGTGTGTTTGAGTAGGTCTCTCCAGATAAACAGGAAGTGCGTTGGACAGGTCTCTCCAGAAACAGGAAGTGTGTTTGGATAGGTCTCTCCAGATAAACAGGAAGTGTGTTTGGATAGGTCTCTCCAGAAACAGGAAGTGTGTTTGAGTAGGTCTCTCCAGAAACAGGAAGTGTGTTTGAGTAGGTCTCTCCAGAAACAAGAAGTGTGTTTGGATAGGTCTCTCCAGAAGCAGGATGTGTGTTTGAGTAGGTCTCTCCAGAAACAGGATGTGTGTTTGGATAGGTCTCTCCAGAAGCAGGAAGTGTGTTTGGATAGGTCTCTCCAGAAGCAGGAAGTGTGTTTGGGTAGGTCTCTCCAGAAACAGGAAGTGTGTTTGGATAGGCCTCGCCAGAAACAGGAAGTGTGTTTGGGTAGATCTCTCCAGAAACAGGAAGTGTGTTTGGATAGCTCTCTCCAGAAGCAGCTCACCTCAGCACGTCCGGTGTTCTCCTCATCTCTTACTCAAGCCCCGCTGTGTGAAGTCTCCAAGTCAAGCAACCCCTCCCAGCTCACCCCGGCCCTCCCCTTCACTGCACGCACACACACACACACTTACACACACACACACAATTTCCCCCTTCAAGGAATATCTAAAGAGGGGAGAGGGCAGAGCCTGCCAAAAAAGTGGAGTCCGACCTCAAACATTCCTGTCATACAGGCCATGTTTTCATTACCCCAACAAATTGACACAGTTGTTAGTGATGGCCCAGGATTCCTCCTAAAGTGCAGCCCACCAATAATAAACGGGAGGGGCTGCTGACACCCCAGCACACCTGCACAGCTCTCTGACAGGGCAAGACTGTTCCCAGGACAGGGAGGGATGGGGCTGGGAGGGCGTTGGGCATGAAGAGGGAGGGGTGGATGGGGGGGGGGGGGTTCACAGGGAAGAGGGGCCAGGGGGTTCCTGGTAAAGGGTTATCCGTTAGGGGGGGGGGCTGACCCCCTCCACCCACGCCCCCATCCACTCAGACACACTCCCACTGCAGATGCTTGCGTCAGTGGAAAAGCCTCTGCCGTATAGAGAAACCACCGCTGTGCGTCAGGGCAGCTGGGTGATAGCGGCCATCCCCTCCCAGCAGCCCTGCTCTCACTCCTTCCCTCCCTCCATCTCTCTCTCTCCCTCACTCCCTCCATCTCTCTCTCTTCCCTCTCTTCCTCCCTCCATCTCTCTCTCTTCCTCCCTCCATCCCTCTCTCACTCCCTCACTCCCTCCATATCTCTCTCCCTCACTCCCTCACTCCCTCCATCTCTCTCTCTCTCCCTCACTCCCTCCATCCCTCTCTCTCTCTCCCTCACTCCCTCCATCTCTCTCTCTCCCTCACTCCCTCCATCTCTCTCCCTCCCTCCCTCCATCTCTCTCTCTCCCTCACTCCCTCCATCTCTCTCTCTCCCTCCATCCCTGTCACTCCCTCCCTCCATCTCTCTCCCTCTCCCTCACTCCCTCCATCCATCCCTCTCTCTCTCTCTCTCTCTCTCTCCCCCTCTCCCTTCCCTCCATCCCTTTCTCTCTCTCCCCTCCCTCCATCTCTCTTTCTCCCTCTCCCTCCCTTTCTCCCTCCCTCCCTCTCTCCCTCCTTCTCTCCCTCCTTCTCTCCCTCTCTCCCTCCCTTTCTCCCTCCCTCTCTCCCTCCTTCTCTCCCTCTCTCCCTCCCTCTCTCCCTCTCCCTCCCTTTCTCCCTCCCTCCCTTTCTCCCTCTCTCCCTCCCTCTCTCCCTCTCCCTCCCTTTCTCCCTCTCTCCCTCTCTCCCTCCCTTTCTCCCTCCCTTTCTCCCTCCTTCTGTCCCTCCCTCCCTTTCTCCCTCCCTTTCTCCCTCCTTCTGTCCCTCCCTCCCTTTCTCCCTCCCTCCCTTTCTCCCTCCCTCTCTCCCTCCCTTTCTCCCTCCCTCCCTCTCTCCCTCCCTCTCTCCCTCCTTCTCTCCCTCTCTCCCTCCCTCTCTCCTTCCCTCTCTCCCTCCCTTTCTCCCTCCCTTTCTCCCTCCCTCCCTCTCTCCCTCCTTCTCTCTCTCCCTCCCTCTCTCCCTCCTTCCCTCCCTCCCTCCCTCTCTCCCTGACTCTGCTGAAAGATAGGCCGTGCAGAGTGGACGAGAGTGTTTGTTCCCCTGTAGCCTGGGGGATCAGGGAGGCTGTGTGTTCTCCCTGCTGGATGGGACTCTCACTCTGGGACTCACACGCTATGCTGCACGTTGTACACACACAACCACACACACACAACCACACACACACAACCACACACACACACACAGGATGTCAGGTTGCCCTGCCATTGTGTCCCCACCTGTAGGACATTGTCAGAGCACAAAAGAGCAGCCCAGTGCATGTCACTATGCTGTCAGTCTCTGCCCGCCTACCCCCTCTCTCTGCCACAGGACTGGAAGGGATTAGGGCTGGGGTTAGTATAGTCACACACATCTGTGTTCCTAGAAGGGGACAGGGGAGGGGCGGTCGCAGTCTTCAGTGATTGCTGACACCAGTGTCAGCCTTCAGGCACCATGAGTACACACCGGCTGTTCCACAGCAGTTTAGAACCGGGAATTGCCAGAATTTGGGACGTTTCGCTGGAGATGGGGCTGGGTGCTCTAGCTAATCTCTGTGGGCAGTGGAATGGGATTGGAAAGGTGATTCCAATGATTGGTTCTACTCCTGCTGATTCTCTGTCCCTCTGTCCCTCTCTCTCCCTCCGTCTTTCTCCCTCTCTCAATTTCCCCCTCTCTCTCCCTCTCCCTCTCTCTCTATCTCTCTCTCCCTCTCCTTTCTCCCCTCCCCACCCACCCTCCCTCTCTCCTTCCCTCCCTCTCTCACTTCCATCTGGTGAAGTATTTTCAAGATTGACTGCGGGAGCACAGAAGCCACCAGATAGAGTAGCAGGCCCGGCCCCCGGCCAGCTGTGAACCAGATAGCATCTGTTTAAACACTACAGAAGAAGAGCTCTCCCTCATGTTTAAACACCAGAGAAGAAGAGCTCTCCTTCATGTTTAAACACCAGAGAAGAAGAGGTCTCCTCCATGTTTAAACACCAGAGAAGAAGAGCTCTCCCACCCTGCGGTCTTGTCCTCCGACCGGGATTCACACGGAGAACAGGAGAGCCCCACCCTGGAGGATCCCTGGGTCTGGTTCACCCTGGAGGATCCCTGGGTCTGGTTCACCCTGGAGGATCCCTGGGTCTGGTTCACCCTGGAGGATCCCTGGGTCTGGTTCACCCTGGAGGATCCCTGGGTCTGGTTCACCCTGGAGGATCCCTGGGTCTGGTTCACCCTGGAGGATCCCTGGGTCTGGTTCACCCTGGAGGATCCCTGGGTCTGGTTCATCAAAGCATGTTTTGTTTACCAGGCTGTTATCAGTGTGCCGCCCAGACAGAAACATTCTCTCCACACCTGAGTGTGAAGGTTCTGCCACCAGCTTCCCCCTCCTCAGTCAAAGGCCTTATCAGTCTGAACAATTTCAAAGTCTTCTCGTCACCTAGGGGTACGCCAGACCGGGTCTTTTGATTTTCTTTGAGTTTTGATGAGGAATCTGATTATCTTTTTATTCACTCGCTTTGTTTAGGTTTCTCCACAGATGTGGTTAGAATTTACACAAGACCTTTAGACTTTGAGGGACTAGCGTATGGTGGTAGCTGGCAGATGTATAAACAGATAGGTTAGAAGCAAAGAGCAAGGATGAAAGTGCTTACTTTGGGATTCCCATTTGTAGCGTTTGGTGAGGGGCAACACATTTACACCGCATTCACATCGTGGTAGAGTTTATTGTTCCTCTGAACTTGCTGTAGCCAAAGAGCCACCAAGCTAGAATTTGAGGCCAGACTTCAAGTCCGTTTTTTTGAGCCTCAGAGTTGAATCGCTTGCAAGTGTTCTGCCGTTGCTCTGAGCTGCATGTGTCACTTCCTGTGTGAGTGGGAGTCTTTGTATCAGAGCTGTATCTCCATGAATAATGTCTGACTCCTCTTGGTTGTACTCAAAGCAGGATGATCATAATTATTTACCCAGCGTTTCCTTCTCTCTCTCTTTTTACAGTCAATTATTTTTATAAGGGATCGAAATGCTCTCGGACAGGAAATATCTGGCTATATGGACTACTCCCACAGACTGAAAACTGAAGAATTCGAACAATATTTCAGTGGAAAGAAGAGGCTTCTGCCAAGATCAACGGATTTAAGGTGAGCCTGCTCTTATTGTAGCACGTCCATGTTGGTTGGGAGAGCTTGTGGCTCAACAGATTTTGACAGATTTTTAAGTTCTGAAGGGCGCAGAAACTTTGTTCTACTGGATTAGAGACCCAACAAGCTTGGACCTGGGCTGTGAAAATGACAGACTTTGTGGTGCACGACAGTATTGGTCGTTGTGGCCTGGACATACCTTTCAGCACCCAGTTTAAAAACAGACAGGCAGTCCTGTCTGTGACTGGGCTGACGTCTGGCCCTGTCCATTCATACCCAGGCAACACTACATCCTGATGAGTGCTGACACAGACATTTGCAAATCCTCTCCCATGTAAATGTACTTGGAAGTCCTCAAATATTAATGGGTTTGGAGAAACACAAGGGTTAACAGACGTTTTCTGTGTGTCATTTAATTTGAATGATAAGACAAGGCACATCGGGCTGGGTTTGAATACGACCTGGGCCCTTTGCTGCATGTCTCTCTCCCCCCCTCCCTCTTCCCTTGCCTCTCCTGTCCCACTTCACTTCAAAACTGTCCAATAAAGCACAAAATACACTCCAAATAATATAAAGGTTGCCAGTTCGATTCCCAGCCATGCCAAATGATGTTGTGTCCTTGGGCAAGGCACTTCACCCTACTTGCTTCGGGGGGAATGTCCCTGTACTTACTGTAAGTCGCTCTGGATAAGAGCGTCTGCTAAATGACTAAATGTAAATGTTATATCCAGAGCGAAAGAAAAAAATGCTCACAGTTGATACCGTCTTCTGGGTCATTTCGTAAGAGGAGCATTGTGTACATAAGGAGTTGGAATCACTGACGCCAACACCATTTGTACATTCCAGATGTTTTCACCCAGTCACAAGGTCACACATCCCCTCCATTTCAGATGGCCTATGTGCTATCTGTCCCGGCAGCACTAACTCACCTGGGCAGAGCTGACCGCACGCAGGTGCCTGCTGCTCCTGTCTGACTCACATCAAACACCTGGGCTGGTATCGCCTGTTCCCTGAAGATGACCATGCCAAGTTCCAGCCTTCAGCTCACTGACAAACAGAAGGCTGGTCTGGACAGTGTGTCACATTCCCATCCCTAGTATCAGATTATAAATGATATGACGGATATGTATTTGAGTATTTAATCCTGGTCTTTTTCCCATTTTAACATTTTAATCCAGAATGTTATTAATGAATCCGTAAACAAACATGGGCAACAGTGAGGTATAGCAGATTCTCTTTAGCCAGACAGCTAGCGATCCCAATTTAACATCAAGTCAAATGAACATAAATATTAGATTTTTGTTCGAATGTGAACTAGAACTCTGGACAGTGTTACAATGAGGTTCATGTGCTGCAGACGGATGTACACGCTCTGGGCCGGCTGTTTCATCCGAGAATCACGGAAATCATTCGAAACAGGTCTTTTCATCTTGTAAATACCATAAATACATAATTGTAAATAGTGTTGGAAACTGAAACGCTGTGGTTAATCCATGTTTGTCTTTTACCCGTGAGGAGATATGACATGGGCTTTTCTTCTGCCCTCACATGTCTGGGGCCCAGGCCTTTGTTATGATGTTCCTCGTCCTCACCACACACACACACACACACACACACACACACACACACACACACACACACACACACACTGGCACAGTCACCTAGAATAAATATGCTTAAAAACTGCCACAAAGCCTGTCCTTTTTGTTGTATTTACATCTGTCAATCTCTTAAGCAAGTAAATACCAGTCATTCTCAGTGATGTGGGAGCCTTGACCGTCTTGTGTGGAGTACAGATGCATCTGTCAAGCTTAGTTGCTAAAGTTTACAGAGTTCAGACTGTGACCAGGAACGCTACAATAATACCAGTACCAAACCAGGAGCACCATTCACCTTCTGAAAACACGGGCCACAAATATGGACCTCTTCTGTCCACTTCTCACGCAGTATCTTTCTCTCCCTCTTTGACTCCCTTTCTCTCCCTCTCTGACTCCCTCTCTCTCCCTCCCCCTTCCCTCATTCTGTCCTGCTCTGTCTCTCCCTTTCTCCCCCTCTCTCTCTCCCTCCCCCTCACTCCCTCCCCCTCTCGCTCTCTGTTGGGAACAATAACACACAGTGCGTGTGGTTGCCTTTAAGAAGGACCAGATGCTGGATCTGCTGCCCACTCACTGGACACGGATGCAGAGAGCCCTCCCAACCGCAGGGCTCCGTCCCAGCCCTGCTCCACGCCACAGAGCCAGCTCCAGCCTCCACCTCCACCTCTAACCTCTAGCCTCCACCTCTAGCCTCCAGCCTCCAGCCTCCAGCCTCAGCGTCTAGCCTCCACCTCTAGCCTCCAGCCTCAGCTTCCAGCCTCCACCTCTAGCCTCCACAGCCTCAGCTTCCAGCCTCTACCTCCAGCCTCTACCTCCAGCCTCTACCTCCAGCTTCTACCTCCAGCCTCTCCCTCCAGCCTCTCCCTCCAGCCTCTCCCTCCAGCCTCCCTCTCCAGCCTCTCCCTCCAGCCTCCCTCTCCAGCCTCTCCCTCCAGCCTCCCTCTCCAGCCTCCCTCTCCAGCCTCCCCCTCCACCTCCCCTCTGACCAGGGGTGGATAGGTTCACCAGCGTGTGTGGAAAAAGAGAAGCCGTTTAGCATGCTGCGTGTGTACGTCTTCAGAGTGACCTTGAGGTACAGTAGGAAGGGTGTGTGTGTACCCCCTCGTACAGAGTGTTTTATGAGGTGATGCTGGGTGGTCTGATTAGCAGGAGCTGGCCCTGTCGTTACTCTGACGCCCAGCAGAAAGAAGAAAACACAAGCTGACAGGTCATCTTCCATGACTAATCTCAGTGAACTGTATTAATAATGGGGATCATAAATCACTGAAGGCGATACGACTACTGTTCAGTCTGAGGTATTCTAACACAGCCGCTCCACCCATAGATGCACACACACACACACACAAAGAGGCTGTGCGCCTCACACACACCTCCTCCCAGCCCTCTCCTAATCACCCCACAGTTCTGCTGTCCTACTTCCTGTGTCTCCAGATGCGCCTCCATCTTCTCTGATGTCTATTTAATGTTCCGCGGCAAAGTGGCCATCTGTTTATGCACTCTGGATTTTAGTTCCCCTGCTCTCTCTCTATCTCTCTCTCTCGCACTCACTCTCTGTCTCTGTTCATTCAGTCTCTTTCAGAAACCCCAGTCTTAATTGGTTTATATTTACGTCTCAGTATATGATGTTTAAAACTACTGTCTGGCTCGAGAGAGAGAGAGATCGAGAGAGAGAGAGAGAGAGAGAGAGAGAGAGAGAGAGAGACAGAGAGACAGAGAGACAGAGAGACAGAGAGACAGAGAGACAGAGACAGAGAGGATACCGTCTCCTCTATGGTAGCCTGTGTCGGTCTTCCAGTGTGTGTTCTGTTATCCTTGTCCTCCACCCTGCCTCTACTGGGTGTCACCTGCACACGCTCAAACAGGTCCGTCAGAGAGACCCCTTCATCTTAGCATCAGCCCTGCTCTTCCTACTGCGGACGGCTCTGCTTTGTGCGCTGGTTTCAGTGTGGACGCGTTACTGACAATGTGATCCATTAGACCTGAACGGTCTCCTCCTCCCCTGGCCAAGCCCATCCTGCCTCGCTCCACAGCCCCTGCCGCGCACCTGGCAGCCTGGCAGCCTGGCTTCATTTCTGCCGCTACGAAAATATATTTGCATTGCTGTCCTCCTTTATTAGTTTATAATATGAGGGAGAGATTGTTCCAGCCCCGGAGGTATTTCCAGGTTGGCCCAAAACATTGTCCGTGCTTGTGTGTTTGGGAGGCTAGCCCGGACATTAAGTCTTACAAGCACAATAGAGTTTTCTGACTGATAAATGATTCCCTGACGTTCCTTGGGTTGCGTTTTGATCTTCTTACTTGGAGAGCGCACATTTTGTCAGCTGCGTCCTCTGCAAAGATTTTATGAGCGATTTGTTCATGGTGTTGATATGTGTTAGATGGAAGGTGTTTTGATAGATTCATTTGATAGATTGGACGTTTCTGTCGGGCGGGATGATAAAATGATTTTGGGCCTCCTGCCAAATGTTAGAAATTTCCCTGCAACTTCTACAGATGTATAATCATGAATTAATGGTTTGATTGGTCACTGGTAATATAACGTTGGCCTTTGTTTGGAACCGGAAAGTAAAACTGTAACTCTCCAAAGTTATTATCGCGAGCCGTAAATCTCTTATCATTTGGTGTTATCGTTATGAACCATAAGTTATGGAAGGTTGAGTGTTCATGCACACAACTCTCTGTACGGCGTGTTATTCTAGAAGCCTTTTCAAAACAGACGTCCCGGGATCCCTGTTGCGTAGTCGACCTCTCCCAGAGAAGATGACGTGGTCTTTCTGGTGCTTCAGCCATACGGAGGACAGTGCTTTTACACCCAGTTGTGTTGCTGCGTTGTGTAATGCCTCAGGCAGTGTGCGGAGCTAAACTCAGCCAGCCACAACACGTGAAACACACAACAACGTGCTCCATTTGATTCCATCTTGTAAAACAAGCTTGACATTTTTCTCTTATTTGCTTGGCGCAGTTATAACAGCTCAAAAAGGCTCATTTTTTAAATGCGAGATTGAGGATAAACTGTTTTAAGTTTGAAATGTTTGGTACTGTAGTTAAAAAACGTTTAGTGCTCTAACTGTTGGCCCTCTGCACATACTACATCTTTCAATCCTGCTCCGCTCTCCTGCGAGACTATCATGACAATGTTGACATTACGTTGTCTGTAGATAACAACAGCGTTAACTGCCGTTACCATGGCGAGTGGAAGGACGCGTTTCTACTGCGACGGTAGTTGTTTCCACCAGGCCCCGGGTCCTCACGCTAAGCGGTCCGTGTGTCAGGGTGTGGTGACGTCCAGCTGCAAGGCCCTGCTCTCGGCCGAGACCATTAATATGAAAATGACTTACTAGTTATGTTACAGTGATATATTGGGGGGGGGAGTCACCGTATTTTCAACCATCTGGAATGCTCTCCTCAGCAGAGTCGATCACCTCAGACAGGCCTGCTGAAAATGCGTCCTGAATGTCCTGTCACTCTACATCAGCTCTCTAGACAATGTCTTAAACACTTTCCATCTGCTGTTTCATGTTCAGTGTTAAAATATCTCACATCTGTCCTATTTTACTACCAAAAAGCAAGTGGTTTACCATGGCATAAAAGTGGTCTACCAGCAAAAATGTTAATTGTCGTATGGCATTTCGGTATAAATAGGTACTGAAAACGCTGTCAGACCTAATTTGCAAAAAAGAGGAAGTCTGCATGGGTTCATGTGCGCAAGTCTTACACAATATAATTCACTTGCATATATAGAAAAAGCCCCCTGTGAGCTTTTAGGGCATAGACCTCAACCCTGTGAGCTTTTAGGGCATAGACCTCAATATGGTTTCCATAATTGGAGTGCTGCCGTCGTCTCATCTGGACCTCTGTGACTCAGCAAGGGGCGGATTTCTATTGAACTCAGACTGTAGCATGCAGGCTTCTGGTTCTGTCCTACCTTGTGATTTGAAGCCCCATTGTCCCACCAGCTGTCCTTGTCCAACCAGCTGTCCTTGTCCCACCAGCTGTCCTTGTCCCTCCAGCTGTCCTTATCCCACCAGCTGTCCTCATCTCCAGCTGGGTGTGTCCAGTCTTCAGTGTTAATGGTTCAGGCTGCTCTCTCCAAACCCCTGGTGTCCTGGTCTCTGTGTCCTGGCCTCCAGGTTCTAGCAGCAGTCTGTGGTGATAAACAGGGCCCATGTCCTGGTCTCCTGGTCCTAGCAGCAGTCTGTGGTGATAAACAGGGCCCATGTCCTGGTCTCCTGGTCCTAGCAGCAGTCTGTGGTGATAAACAGGGCCCATGTCAAGATGTGGTGTGGGTCCTCCAGAGCCTTGCTGAGATGAAGTCCACATCAAGCTGATTTACCGTCCCTGAACCAGGGACCAGTCCAAGGAAGCCTACGTTGCTGGGAGACCAGCAGAAAAGGCACATGCCCTTTTTCTTTTCTCGTCAAAAAACATTTTTATATTTTATGAAGGGGCTGTGTTTGTTGGAAGGGCTACATAGGTAGAGGAAGGGGGTGGGCGTTTTTGTAGCAGCCACATGTTTACTTGTCATTTGTAGCTTTCCAAAATGTGTTTGTAGTCAGAAGATACTCATATGAGCAAAATGAAAATGCGTAGAAAAGTCTTTATAATGCACCAGAGATTGCTACTGAAACAAATCTCACTAAACACTGGTCCGGAGCCAGACCCCCGCCAAACGAGGACAATATTTCAAAGTTCACTGTGGCCTAAAATGTGAATGTAAGCATTCTGTGATTTATTTTTTATGGTCCCGGTCATTAACGGTTTACATCTGTTGTTTATCATGTATTGGACGCTGTAAAGTGGGGCAGCAAGTGATATACAGCATGCAGCACTCTGGCCTGGTTCCAGTAGTGTTATTATGATCACGCATGCCATGTGCTGTTTCTCCTGTCCTGCTCCCCCTCCAGCAGTCCTGTATACTGTGTGTCTCTCTCTAGATTTACACACAACCTCCTCCCTCGAGGTCCAACTCCCTTCTTGGACCACAAACCGTTGCTGGGGAATAATGGAGGCCCTGCTAGAGAAACCTTCACCGCCTCAAAGTGTGATATTTGGAGTTGTGTTTCTGCTAGGCAGCTGGTCGTCGTGGTGCTGGAGCCAGCAATGAGAACCTCTAAAGAGGGCCGGTGTTTCACTCTGGGACAGAGACTCTCTCCTCAACCCCTCTCTCCCCCTCCACACCATCCCCTCCCTCCACCCCTCTCTCCCCCTCCACACCATCCCCTCCCTCCACCCCTCTCTCCCCCTCCACACCATCCCCTCCCTCCACCCCTCTCTCCCCCTCCACACCATCCCCTCCCTCCACCCCTCTCTCCCCCTCCACACCATCCCCTCCCTCCACCCCTCTCTCCCCCTCCACACCATCCCCTCCCTCCACCCCTCTCTCCCCCTCCACACCATCCCCTCCCTCCACCCCTCTCTCCCCCTCCACACCATCCCCTCCCTCCACCCCTCTCTCCCCCTCCACACCATCCCCTCCCTCCACCCCTCTCTCCCCCTCCACACCATCCCCTCCCTCCACCCCTCTCTCCCCCTCCACACCATCCCCTCCCTCCACCCCTCTCTCCCCCTCCACACCATCCCCTCCCTCCACCCCTCCGATCCGATGCAAGGCTTACTGTATATGACTCATTCCGCTCTGCGGAGCTGTTACGATCCTACGGTTACACTGGCCGATCTCTTAGCCGCAATGTGCTCTCAATCATTTGTTCTGAAGCCACGTTTTTACTGCTTGGTTTTGCAGGTGTCTGATTTATCAAGGTGAGAAATTGCTGACAGGATGTTTTGGGAGTTTAACTCGCAGACTCTTCCAGGAAACATGTCTGTGTAACAACACAAGTTAGAAATACTGCTGTTTCATTTTGGTTTTAGTCGTTAGGTGAGTTGATTTTGAATCTCAGTCTTGTGTGGTCAGTGTCTCGCCAGGTTCACCAGCAGGTTGTGTTACCTCATCCTACTCTTCCTCTGTACTTCCTTGTTCTTCAGAGGTTCATAAAGAGGTTCCTGAAGGTCAACTAACAGACATTTCAGAGTGACTGGGAGTGTAGCTGGTACAGAGTCCTGTAACGAGGTGTTGATTAGTCTGAGCCCTTTATCGACAAACGAGTGTGTGCGTTGGCAATATTTGGAGAACCAAAGATTCTTTAGCTCCTTTTAGGATTTCCCCAAAATCTTACATTTTTGTAGTTATTTTGCCCCCAATGCTTTATTTTAAAACCAAATTTCCTAACTGCTTTAGGGGTGCCATTTTCCTAAAGAAAGTGATACTGGGGTTTCTGCTAATTTCCCAATTCATCAAACTCTCATTTAATAAACTGTATTTTAAACACATCATCACAGCAGCCTGAAAGGCCGCTAACGTTTAGTCGTTTTTTCCCCGTCATCCTTGACCCTGTGTGAGCCCCCGCACAGGGCCCCTGCACACGGCCCCCGCACACGGCCCCCGCACAGGGCCCCCGCACACGGCCCCCGCACAGGGCCCCCGCACAGGGCCCCCGCACACGGCCCCCGCACAGGGCCCCCGCACAGGGCCCCCACACACGGTCCCCGCACACGGCCCCCGCACACGGCCCCCGCACAGGGCCGCTGTTCCCACACATGGCTGCTGCTGTTTGAACTTGTGTAAACAACAGAAAAGTGGTAGAGGAAAGAAGGATTCTATCGGATGCCATGAATTAATCCAGTGCCTTATTATCTTCAGCTTCACCTTAATGCCTGGCCTTGGAGAAGTCCAACACACCACCTCAGGTCAAATTGAAAACAGACTTGACATTCTACTCCCTCTAAAAGATAAATCACATCTTGGGTTGGTTGCTTGTATTTAGGATTTTTTTCTGGGGGGGGGAGGGAAACAAGATTAGTTTTATAACCAGCTGTTAAATGTTGATTTCATAATGGGACTGCGTGTAGTAATACTTTATAATCCTTTTTTTTTTTTTTCTGTTTCCAATATGCTGAGTAAAGCGCAAAGACCTCTGTAAAGCGCTGGTGTCACACGCAGGGTAGAATGAACAGGTTGTTTTAAAAGCTCCGGTAGAGCAAGTCAATAATGAAAAACGTCCTGCACAGATACTGTGTCAAGCAGCACGGCTATACGCCCATGCAGGCTACATGACTCGCAGATATTTGGCCATGTCAACTTCTCTCTCACGCGACACTGTACAAGTATGTTTTATAACCTTGTTTTTTTGTTGTTTTTTTGATGGTGAGCTTCAATTCTGTCATCTTATAATGACTTTCTGCATTCGCTCCACACAGCTTCTATAACTGGGACACACAAGTGTCCACCTCCAACCCAAGTGCCAACTACCAGGTGATCGCAGAGAACTCCTCAGGTCTGCTCTTCAAGAACAAGAGAGACCGAAAGATCCTCAACGTTGATCCAAAGGTAGGCACTCGTCTTAGAGACTGGAAGCTGTTCTCCATGGTAACCTTTGGGTTGTTGTGTTTCCCATCCCCATGGCGACCAACGGCTGATTAGCTGGTTCTCCCGCCGACAACCATCAAACTTTTGCAGTTTGCTTACCACCTGGAGGAGAAGGTGGGGGTGTAAGCAGGTGCTCTGTGCTCTGCTTACCACCTGGAGGAGAAGGTGGGGGTGTAAGCAGGTGCTCTGTGCACCTAGACAGCCGGACAGGGGGGCGTTAGGACCCCCACAGCCAGAAACAGCTTCATTACCAGCTACAGTCTGACCACACTGGTTCCTAGAGCAGAGCAGTTGGGAAAGCGAGCAGGGAACTTTGGTGACGGCCTTTCCCGCTGAGAGCCAAAATGGCAGCCGTGTCCGTGTCCTAGCTGCGGTGGAGCACCACCCCGGCCAGCCTGCCTATTAAAAACACAGGAGGAGGCACAGGAAACCAGACACAGCAAACCACCCGCATGCCCAGAGCCCAGCCCAGCCTGGCCTGGCCTGGCAGCGACCAGCACAGCTCAGCCCCCGAAACCCAACATGAGCCTGCTGTCTGTCCCTGCCCATGTGGATGTGTTCTCTCCAGGGAAACTTCCACAGGCAGGTTACACCTCAGAGAGAGAAGTCGTTCTGGGTGGCTTGTTTGTTTAGTCTCTTTAATCGTGCTATGACCCACGAGTCTGCCCTGGTCTTGTCGTGGTCGATCCATTGACATGATCCAGGATCCAGTCTGTGGCTCATACGATCCTGAAATAAACTTTTGTCCCAAAACAGAGCTCAGATACAGTAATTGCATGTTAATACTTATGCGTTCACATGCTTTTGGGGCCTTTGAACCTTCTTTATTAAATCTGTGCGACTATGCTGCCATTTTTTATTTGTCCCTTTTTGTTCTTTTGAACCGGCAAAATGAGGCTGCATTACTGAAGCCACCTACAAGTGTATTTAAGGTCAAAGTGTCAGTTGAACTTAATGGGTGGCTATGGACCCACTCCCCCCCATGCTTATGACACACTTGGTCTTTAATCAAAGGCCCAAGCTGCACTGTGCATGGTTTCATCTCAGAGGAGGGTTCTTATGAAGTCATTCATGCAAAGTCACGACCATATATGTATTCCTTGTATTGATTAGAGATAGCAATGCAGTGATAATGCTACTTAAACGTCTTATGAGATGTCGATAAGGCATTTACGACCTTTCCTTTAGATTGAGAGATTGGGGGACTAAACCTCTTTACCTGTAGTGCTGTAGTTAGTCCTGAACACACCTGTGTGTCCCTGTGTCCCCCCCTCCCCCCCAGGTGTCTCCTGGAGACAACTCCACCCGGATCCCTCTCCAGTCAGACCTGTACACTCAGGTGGTCATCTACGACCACACCACCAGGAGGAAGGCCTAGGGCTCTGCCCGGGCACGCTGCACTCAAACACGGATTGAAAAGCACCACAAGCCTCTCATTTCATCTACATAAAAGTTGTTTTAGTGCCTTGTTAGAGGACGTGTCGTTCCTCGTATCAAGCGTACCATCTGGGTGTGGGAAGGGTTGCAGTGTTCAGGCTTTGATAGGCTAGGATCGGCACAATGATAAACACAATTGATATAATTTTGCACCCTAACCCAAGTTGAGTGTGTTTGAGGTGTGTGGATGTAGCGTTTCAACTGCTGCCCCCCCCCCCATACACACACACACACACACACACACACCCTCCACCCCTGTGTTTGTCCCTTAACTGTTAGTAACCCCATGGGGCAGGCAAAGCCCGGTCTGTTTGTATTCCCCAGAGCCCTGGGCCGGGCTGGGCCGGGCTGGGAGGCTGCAGGGGTTACCAGGCCGCTTCACCCGGCCTGCTCCCCTGTTTGTCTAAACAAACTGCAGACGTAAGGACTCAGGACGACGTCAGCTTGTATGTCCTGTCCCTGGCTGGACGCCCAAAATCCTGCCAGTCTTCACAGAAGGGAAAACGTACTTAAAACATTCCTCATGTTCCCAGATAGCAGTCAGACATGAGACATCAAAGCACTCTATCATTTACATATCACTCATTCAATGACTATTATTTCAGTGGAGAGAAAGGGCGTTTACAACTAACTCTGTGGTGGTGGAGTGGTCTGGCTGTTTCGTTGGCACCCTTCTTCTTAGATGTGTTTTCAATTTGTTGTTTCCGCTGCTTTGATTGTAGATGCACAAATACATTACTCAAGGACATGTCTAGAAGTGGGGGATATGTTTCATTACCGAAAGACAACAGCATGGTATGCATCATTAAATATCCCGTACATTTTGTTGTTTTGTGAAAAAGCCATCGTGGTTTTTGACATTCATTTCACGCTGATTGGGTTTGAAATCTTATCTGGATTGGTGGCCAATAAACTGGCAGAGGTTTTGCATTGGTGATTCCTGTTTGGCCTTATTTGGTTTTGAGGCTTTCCACAGCCTGGTGCAGCTCAGGACTTTGACATCATAACCAATCAGTGCCCCGGCCCCTAACCATCCAGTCCCTGTTTTCCATTTAATCACAAGGAAGACCTCAAACGCTGGCTGGCGAATGAGCGCCTCACCCACATTTAGAACTGTTTAGCTTTACAGGCCACAGCCATTCATGTGGTGTAATGGCAGTGATGAAACTGCCCCCTTTGCTCTCAGAGAGCGGCACTACTCACCCAGACACATACCAATCAAAACAGCAGATGTGCTCGTGAAAAAGACTTGAGGGAGGGCTTACAAACCAGCAAGTGTGTATGCCTCCGGAAATGCACTTTTAAAAGTTGTTTTACCTCACCAGAAGTCCAAAAACAGCTCACTGGAATTTTGTCAGATTGTGTGCCTATGAATAATCAGGATTTCACAATAAAGTTTAAATTAAATGCTCGTAATGAAATGGCTGTATACCTTCCATTTCTTTTATTGGACAGTTAAGCTGTTGGGTTTCAATCAAACAACTGTTTTATGAGGCATGACTGTTTCCTTAAACAACATCAGGTAAAAAGGTGAACTCAGGTCAGAGAAAGTTCTTCTGGCAGAGAGAAATATAATCCTCTTCTCTTTTCTCACCTGCCAGTTAAGCCTTTTTGGCTGTGGTCAATAGATAATTTATATGATACATCTCTGGACATTATACATATCTAAACATATGGGATGCATTCTAGGGCTTCACAGTTAGTTGCTACATTGGTGTATTCAAATAGAGATCATGCAATGTAATAGATTTATGACCACTGGTTATTTGTGGGGGGAAAAGTTGTGGTACTGGAACACACGTGCAAATCTCACACACTGTTACACTCAAGCATATTTTAAATCTAAATCGGTTTCTGCATGCGTTGACTGGCGTGGAGGATGTGCTAGGCTAATATCATTGACATCAGATGTTCATGGGCGGGGAAACCCAATAATTTCCTCCCGAATGCCCCTGAAAAAGACAAGAGTGACGGAGGTGTTTAAAGCCCTCGCATGAGTCTGGTGCGAGGGACGCCGCGCGGCATCCGGATCAGAGTGTGTGACGTACAGGATGTGTGTGCTTAACGCTATTGAACTCCGCGAAATAAGAGAGAGCCTTTAATACCTACAATAAGCCGCTTCATTCAACAACGCGGTGCAGACACGTAGTTTTGCCGTCAGTAAAAACCAAGGGATGTTTTGAGGACTGGTCGGTGTGTTACGTTAAAATAGGTCTACTAACGTTTTCAACAGCCAAGTCACTAAAACGTAATCAGAATATATTTGTTGACATCAAACTGACATGTTGGCAAGTGTTGGCGTATACTTGCGTGAGCCAACTATAACACGTAGTCTAATCCTCGTGCTATTGGGCGTGTGATTACACACATTAAGTGTACAACATGTAATAATAGCCTACATTCTAAAGTTTATCTGAATCCCCCGTCTCTCCCCCCCCCCCCCCCCCCCCCCCTCCTCTCTCTCTCTCTCACTCACTGCTGGCCGTGTTTCCGTATGAGAGGAATACCCAGCTGGTCCCAAAAGCCCTATATATATTACCAAGCACAACATGCTTCACCTTCGATGAAAGCTGAGAAGGGGAACGATTGGCTGTAGATCCTAAGATCAGCCCAGATCTTAGATACAAAACCAAGAGCTGCCCTCGTGAATTACTACTTAAGACTAACCAACTGTGAGGTAGGACCATTTAGCAAACGGAGTGCATAGCCTGTAACGATTTGATAAAGTAACCTACGATTTGGTCAGTCTTATCTTAAAACTGAGGTTTCAGGGAGAATCTGGATAAGTGGTATTCACTTATTCCTTCACCGATTACATAATTTTTTTACTGGACTCGCCAGGTGATGCTATTCGTTTTCAAATATAGGACCACTTCGGACACGGGCACCAAGGGACAACTTTTTACCAGCAAGTTCGTTTGAAAGTCCCCGCTCACGGCGAATCATGGCTCTCTATTCTCCTGCATTTGTGTTGTTTGTTGGATGGAGCTATCTATGCGGTGGATATTGCGCGATATTGAAAGACCATTTCGTTGGTTTGAAAAGAAAAGTGGAATCCGGACATTATGTGGCGATCCAGGGGAAAGACCACTCAATGAAAGACAACCACGACCTGATTTTACAGGATACAGTGACGGAACATATGCAGATGCTGTACACGAAATACAACCAAGCAGGATTTCCTTTCAAGGATGGAAATACTGTCCGAAGTTTTAAAGCGCACTGGGGTATGTATCCAAACGCAGCGTATATTACGCATGTTGTCGGCACATTGTCTACCATGTTTAGTTTGATAGTATTCCTATTCGGCTTAATGTATACATTATAATTGTATGTATGATATGGGAAGTCCCGAACACATAGTTATTTTGAACATCTGTTAATGTTTATATGGGGGTGCATTTTAATACACCTGTTCATAGAAGGTTACTTAAATAATCCTTGATGTGTTTTCTATTCGGTTAACACACGTCCACTACTAGTGTGAATATGTTCACTGGACAATTATTTTATGTTCGATGTAAGGCATATGTCCCAGTTACTCCACAGTCAGATAGACAGATGGTTAAATGCGGTTTAAGGAGGTTGAGATAGTGACTGATTCCACGTCGTCTGGGGTGTTCTACTTTTGACTTGGACCTTTTTACTGAAACGACAGCGACCGTTTAAGAAATGGAAGCCCAGGGTTTGGGAATACTGCCTCCTATAGCCAGATTGGTAATGCACTTGACGGGATTCCGACAGTTTTTCATCCATCTTTAAGATGAGAATCCTTTTGCATCTGATTTCCTTTAACAGTGTTTTGTTCGTTATGCACCCAGGTACCATCAACAGTAAGCAGCTGCAGATCTTCAATCTAACTTCTCTCACAAAGTCGGAAGACGTGCTATCGGCCACTCTCCACTATTACATTGGAGACTTGACGAATACCACCCACGGGTGCAACAGGCCGAAGTCTTGCGTGCGCCACGGAGCCAGGAGGAACGGACATGTCCAAATGGGCATCTGGAGTTTTGCCTCTGTGGATAACCATACCAGAACTCTGGGGCACTGTCTCATCAACGTGTCTACGATGTACCGGGACTTCATATCCTGGCAGTGGAAAGACATAACGCGGGTGGTAAACCAGGCCAAACACCACGACGAACTGCTTATTGGAATTGACGTCTCTTCTCAAGGGCCCAGAGCCTGGAAGAGGCTTCTATCCGACCGCTCGCCGTACATCCTGGTTTATGCCAACGATTCAGCTATATCGGAACCCGAGAGCGTCGTTTCAACATTACAGAGGCATCATAGCATAGGAGGAGAGGGGTCGTTAGCATCGGGCTTCCACAGACTGGGGCTGCACGCGCGCAATAACAACACTGAGCCAAAGCCTGGTCACCGGAGAAGGCGATCCGTTAACGTACTGCTCCCTTTACAAAACAACGAACTACCGGGACCCGAATACCCTTACGAGACTACTGGCTGGGACGAAGCCAGCCCTTACGAACCACTAGAAGACAAACAAGCAAGGCGGCCTCGGAAAAAGACGCGCAAGAACCAGCGGCATAAGATGCCTCTTTTGCAGTTCGACGAGCAGACGATTAAAAAGGCGCGAAAGAAGCAGTGGAACGAGCCACGGAACTGCGCGCGGAGGTACCTGAAGGTGGACTTCGCCGACATCGGCTGGAGTGAATGGATTATCTCCCCCAAGTCTTTTGACGCCTACTACTGCTCAGGCTCGTGTCAGTTCCCCATGCCCAAGGTGCGTATGGACAGATAACCCTGTTACAGCTTAGTCCATTTGGGTTTAAGATCAATGTTCTTACTTTGGTGCTGGCCTGGCCCGGCCCATACCTGGTCTGGCCCATGCCAAACCATAGGCTGCCATTCCAGATTTGGGCCTAATCACCACATAAAAAGGTTGCACATTGCCAATTAGGGTAGGTAGGTATACAGTTTGAACACCAACGGGTTAATTTAATCTGTTAGATGACAGACCAGTTTTGATCTGGAAAGCGCGATTAGTGGAAAGCGGCTGGCTTCACGGCTGGTCCGCCCGTCCGGTTGAGCTGACCTTTAATCACTGTTCAGCTGATCTTTAGCACCATCTTGTGGTTTGTTTTTTAGGTTTTATGATTAACACTTTGACAACCCCCCTAAAAACACTGAATAGTTTTAGAATGCCATAAACTGCAGCATTAGTTCTTAAAGTTGTTTTTTATATTAGTGACACATTAAGACGAAACAGTATGCCTACATAAAACAATTAAAGACGGTTCTTGGTTTAACTAAGAACTGAACACAAAATATGCATCACAGCTCATTGTTGGAAAATGTTCTGACTTCAAAAACAACAACAATTCCTTCAACCTGAGCTCTGTAGCGTAAAACAAAATGCCTGCTGATAGTTCAAACAGGAATGAATTCAGGTGAGACCGAGCTGGACGTGGTTAAAACAGATTATTCACTGGCTGGGAGTTCCCAGCCTTTGTAGTCAACTCAATTAGACAGCAGATTTAAGGCTCCGGGCCGACCTGAGGGCTCTCCCTCCCTCCGTCACGCTGGCCTGTGATGTTTGCCCTCTCTGTGAAGTCCCTGCCTCAGATGGTAATAGCAGGTATTAAGGGTCTCTCCTCCCAGAGGCCTGGGTATCAGAAGAGCCCCTGTCATGGTGCAGGCGTAGGGAGGGCCAGCTGACAGAGTGTGACCTCACACACAGGTGTTGACCTGCTGGACTCACCTCTTGCACCAGCCACACCACACACACACAGAAGGCTGTTTCATGGAGAGCTAGATCTAGCAGAACTGACCTGTGTATAACACCCCGTTCAAGCTTGTGGACCTACCTTTAATTAAAAAACAAACAAAAAAACAATTTCTCTGTGGATTTAGATGTTGTATATAATTAGAGGTCAACCATATAGTTTATTTTACATCACAGCCTCATTTATTAATAGAAATCAATAGAAGCACTTAAACATATAATATACCCTAACCCCCTCCTTCCTCCTTCCTCCTCCAGTCCCTGAAGCCCTCCAACCACGCCACCATCCAGAGCATCGTGCGGGCGGTGGGGGTGGTCCCTGGGATCCCAGAGCCTTGCTGCGTCCCTGACAAGATGTCCTCTCTCAGCATCCTGTTCTTCGACGAGGATAAGAACGTGGTGCTCAAGGTGTACCCCAACATGACTGTGGACTCCTGCTCTTGCAGATAATGCTTTAGTACCACCTGGGTTAGTACACACACACTCTCACCTCGCGGGCACACACTTTCTGCATCCATGTACACAATATTCTCAAAGTGCCCGCGCTGTACACAACACACTTCGCTTCCTGCCCCCCCCCCCTCCCCAGGATCTCCCTTTTTGCACTGGAAAAGAACTTGTCTCCTGCTATTAGAAATGAAGATGACAAACTGTATGCAGGTAGAACTGTCTCCCCTGTGGTCTCTCCTTAAATAGGAACAGCACCATTTTTAATTCCCGACTTTTCTACCACATCATTGCAACTTTTTGGTGGTCTTTATTCCTGGAGGGGTCCTGGGTCAAATCCACCATGATTATTACACAGTCAGAAAACAAAGCTAATCGCCTGATCAACCTGGAGCTGTTTGAGAAATCACTTTTGTATAAGAGACTTTGCTGAACTGAAGACTTGAGGGACTCAGAAATACCCCCTAGTACTGTACATCCCTTTTCCGTGAAGGGAGAATATTCAAGGCCTGATTTTTTTAAATGTTATTTTATGCCATCTGTCCTTCGTCACAACATCAAAGAGTCTTTATTACCAAAATGTCAGTCTCCTGTCCACTTGCATGGTTTTGTTACAATGTTATGTTTTATGTTCGTACTTTGTTACTCACTATATACATGAAAATCATTGCAAACTGTTGCCTTGGCTGCTATAGAGAGATATATTTGATTCCAAAGCCAGAAATGTGGTGTAGACTGTAGAGTGTAAACGTGTTTTTACTATTAAGATAATTGCTCAATTGTACATATTGCTACACCCTTGGAGGATGATTTATGACGCCAGAAAAGTAAGCTACTTTTCATATGATGCCTTGGTAAGAAATGTTTTTAGAAGGTAGATTTGAGGAGAAAAGCTTGCTCAATAGTTTCCTCAATATACTTAAAATTCACAAGACCGACTCAGTGAAAATCATCTGGCCTAAATAACTAAACGTCATCAAGTCTGCATTCAGATACTTCGTTAGATGTTTAGAATTGATAATATTTTACATCATCTGTTTTATAAATGCTCCTATAGTATGCCTTATCATAATGTTAATATTGTTTAAAATACAATACAGATTCATATTCAATTATAACTGACTTGACATGATACAAGTTTAAAATAATTGTCTCTCAACCTTGCAGTATCTTTCAAAGTAAAATGATTCCATCAGATTCCAGGTTAGAACATTTCAAATCCATGCATGATTACATCTCAATGAGCTTTTCATAATTGAGTGCAAAATGTTGCTTACTGGGTGAAAGGTATTGTACAATTCTACCAAAAATTACAGATTTAAGACAAAAAACAGCCAGTGCATCACTTTGGATGGAGTAGTCATGGAATGAAGTCTGTTAACCAAATATTTATTTAGAAGAAAACTTAGAGGTTAACATTAGATTTTTTTTTATAGATTTGTACATTGTTTTTGTATATAACGCACTATATGTTGATGATATTGTAATGCTGTCTCTTGAAGATGCAGTAGAAGTGCCTTGAAAATCAATTCAACTTGTGATAAAGTTTGAGTTCAAAACTGTTTTTAAAGGCCTTAATCATAGACAATTTATGAAACAGAAAATTACTGAATGGATAGCAGACAATGTCACATCAGAGCTAACAAATGATCATACATTTACTTTTTTAAACTGGATATATTTTGATAAATAAGTACGTATAAGAGTTTTCGGTTAAGAGCATATTCTTTTTATAATCCTGGTTGTTTATGAAAAATAATCCCAATAGTATTGCAGATTATCCTCTATTTTGATATATTAGATTATCATACATTTGTCAATGGCAATTACATACAATATATATAGTTTTTATCTATATGCAACTATTTTGTAATGCTTTTTTGATAGATCTTTCAATGTTGCTTTCTCATCTAGTGCCAGTGCAGTTGTAGTGGTGTGTATGTGCCCGCTCAAAGGCATCCACACAATCAAGGAAACCAATTGAATCTTGAAATCATTGAGACGAGTCTTATGACTACAAAAATGCAACATCTGTGGTGTCTTTACCGAATTGGTGGTTTAATCCAGGAAGGAATCTGTCTCTAGGAAACGGCCTCATATTAGAAACCTTCTCACAGAGTTCTGACTTGTAATATAAGAGCTTCCTCTACTACACTGTACAATCTTATTTTGTAAATGTAATGCTGTAGGTAAAGGATATGCTTGTACAATAAGCTTCATAAGAAAGTATATTTGTATATGGAAATGACCTTTTAAAATGCATTTATTTATTTTCTGTATGTTGCATATCTTGTGCGTTGTTGTGGAGGGGTGTGGACTTCCTGTGAGTATGGTTGTGTTGGAAAGGGGGGAGGAAGTGATATCATAGGTTTCCAGAACACTGGTCTCTACTAAAAGCATGGTTCCATCTCCTTACTTGGGGCACCATCCTTCTTTACAAAGCATTCAAGGAATGAATAAAGTTATGTAAGTAAAATTCCTAAATCTCTCGTGAAAAAACGATATAGTGTGGAAGATGGTATAGAAAGGAAAATACTGCACTCATTTAATTTAAAGTCAAGTGATAACCAGGTGCTACCATGTGGTTATGTGAGAAAATAATACAGCAAATTACGTTGTAATTCAAAAACAATTTATTGTCTGTACTACCACTTCCGGAACATTTTACCTAAAATATAGATCAGATCAAATATTCTAGTGTAAATTGCCCTTGTACACTTTTACATTGGTATTTTAGACCATGTAGGTCAACCTATAAGTCATTGTAAGTACTGTAAACACACATATTTCAAATCCTTCTAAAAAGCAGTAGCATGTAGTGTTAACACAAACTTGCACTATATGGCCTTATATATATATACATATATATATATAAATGGACACCTGTTTGTTAAACCTCTCATTCCAAAATCTCAGGCATTAAAATGGAGTTGGTCCCAACTTTGTTTAACTGCCTTCACTTTTCTGTAAAGTATTTCCAATAGAACATTAATGTGGGATTTGCTTCCATGGAGCCACAAGAGCATTTGAGAGGCTGGGCTCTGATGTTGGTTGATTAGAGCTGGCTTGCAGATGGCGTTAGCATTGATCCTACATGTGTTTGATGGTGTTTCTGTGCAGGACAGTCATGTTTTGGAACGGGCTACACATCATATAGGTGTGATGGGAAGGTGTCCACATGCTTTTGGCCATACAGTGTATCAAATCATACCACATGTAATACCACAGTAGAATTTCATTCCAACCTTTTTGTAACGTTTTGTATGAACTTTTCATCACACAAATGAAGGGAGTAGTTCCAAAGTCATAAATCCATAATTACTTCAAGGATTTGGCCCACATCCTTTTGCCATTGGATGAATTTGGATCTTTACGGTTGATGGAAATTTGGGGGGGACATTTCCCTCTCGAGAAAAAGCACTTCCAAAGACAACCAAAATGTTTATACACAAACCTGATCCCTGAATGTTGTCATCTCCCTCTGGTGCTCAAGCACATACAGCATACACTGTACACTACATCTGTAAACAACTCGCTTTAAATATACAATATTTACACTCCCACGTCTGTGGTACACCAACACGCCTGGCTCTCCCTGAAATCCCAGACATCACCGACCAATCAGAGGCTCTGACCACCTCCTCCGCTGAGACGACGCTGACTCACCAGGTAAATATGATCTCTGGGACTGTTACTCTGCCTGGGGAGACAGCGGGGAGGGGGGAGGGGGGCAGGGGCAGGGGAGAGGAGGGGGGGACCTCTTAGAAGTCCATATCCCATCCAGACAGCTCGTCAGGGGGGGTATCCTCATCCGGGGCGTAGCTGTCAAAGTAGCTGAGGTCTGTTGGTCCTTGCAGCTGTAGAGGAGAGAGAGACATAGACATGCTGTCAGCAGAGACACCACTCTCACATCAGTAACTGCTTCAACAGCAGCTGTCAGTGTGTTCAGCCAGGTGACAGTCACAGTGACTCACCTCTCTTCTCAGAGGAGACTGTAAAGACCTCTTTTTCAGTCCCTCCCAGTTGAAGCCATTGAACCACCTGTGAGTAGGGAGAGGTTAAATCTACCACATCTTACAACAAGCTGAACATAAAACATAACTGTTGGACCTGGTCGATGGCACAGTGTTATATTTGGGTTGAGGCCAAGGCCTTGCCCGTTCCTAACCCTTCCCAAACGGCAGAACCATATCCACAAATCAGCCGCAGTCCACTAACATAATTTAAAGAGCTCAAATTGAATTGCGTCTCGAGTCATGGAGCTTTTCCAGGTAAGCGTACAGCATTAGCCCTCGGGTAGGATGGTGGTGGGGAGGGTCTCTGAGGTCAGTGGCAGCCTGAACACCCTGGCTGTGTGGCTCTCAGTACTGATCACATTAAGCTGAGGGCTGTCATGAGCCTGAGTTAGCAGGCTGGTGTCGCTGTTCTCTCAGGGAGAAAGACAGACGAGGGGTGATGGAGAGAGAGTAGAGAACGACTTGGCATTCAGCCGTACTCATTACATTTCCCGGATAACTTTTCTGTTCCCTGTGCCTTTCATCTGCCCCCTTCCAACCCAGAGGGGCGGAGGTTAGAGATTATTCAGGAAGATGTGAATCATTCGTTTGAAACGTTATTGTTACTCCATGCCTGTGCTTTTTGATGTCACCGATCCCATTCTTCAGGTTTCCCAGACGCTCTGAGGGGTTCCGTCTGAACGAGGGGGAAGAGCAGAGAGACACGAAGGTGAGACCCTGACAGAAGGAGACAACACTTCCTGGTTCCTGCCGTCACTTCAGCCTGACGTCTGTGTGCTTACCTGCACAGCTTCCTGATGAGGTCCTCAGGTCTCTTGGTGACTCTCTTGGGGAAGTCCATCTTTTCGATGCCTTTCAGGATGAAGGTGTATGTCATCATCTGGTCGCTGCCGGAGAACGGAGGGCTGTGGAAGGACACAGGTCAGGGGATTTGGGGACGGCAAAGCAAACGTGTAGTGCTGATGATGGTGTAGGTCAGTGGCCTTGGAAACGTCTAAAACAGGTCCCTGGGGGGGGTCCCCGAGGACCAGGGTTGAGAACCACTGGTGATGGAGGCATTAGTGGTGATGATGGGGGCTGATAGTCATAGGGTATTGAAGGTAAACCCTGAATGTGGTTAGCTGTGAAGGTAGTAGTGTTCCAGACCTGCCTGTAAGGAGCTCAAAGACCAGGATCCCCAGGGACCAGAAGTCCACGCTGAAGCTGTGGCCCTTGTTCAGGATGATCTCTGGGGCCACGTACTCCGGCGTGCCGCAGAACGTCCAGGTCTTCTGGCCACACCGGATCTTCTTGGCAAAGCCAAAATCCACCTGAGAGAGGGCCGGGCATGAAGGTGTCATTCATTCACTTATTCACAATTAATTCACTCACCATTCATTCATTCATTCATTCATTCACAATTCAATCAGGACTCATGTTTGTGTCAAAAGATCAACAAGCTGTGTACAAGTTTGATGTATCCATCAGCATCCAGCATGAGATTCTCAGGCTTCAGGTCTCTGTAGAGGACTCGGTTGCGGTGGAGATAGTCGAAGGCTTCGGTGACACAGCCAACGCAGAATCGGGCCGTGGCCTCGTCAAAGCTTCCCCTGGAGAGAAGAGAGCAGAGGTTCAAATCCCCCCTGTACGTTGCTTTAGAACGAATGACTTGCTTTCAGCAAGATTTTTAGATGTGCCGACAAAATAACGACCAACTGACATTTCAGCAACAGTTATCTGATCAAATGTTGATATCAAGTCTTGCATTTATTTCCATAAGGTGCCAGAGACAGAGGATAATTATACCTCATAGAAAAGGCTGTTGTTCCACTCACCTGTCTCTCAGCAGACTCCAGATCTCCCCTCCTAGGCAGGCCTCCAGCAGCATGTACACATACTTGTTATCCTTGAACGTGGCGTAAAGCCTGGAGGGAGGAAGGAGAGGGGAAGTTTAGATTTGAGAGGTTTCGTTTTTCTGTGGTCCAGAATATTGCGGAGGTGGAAGGGGCTGATGGATGGCTTTCATATCTGGGTGTACGAGCAGGGGGGAATGGGAGCTCGAGTCGGGGACGGCATTAACAACCTCGGGGGATTTACATCCTGCGTGCTCATATAAAAGATAACCAAGTTGCTGTGCTGAACTGCTCCATGAAACCTGTCTCCATTTCACATCACTGAGCTTCAGTAATACATGATGCTTTAAATGTCTGTTTTAAATGAGAGTAAGAAATGTAATTTAAAACGTTTTTCTGTTGAATATCCACAGTTATGGCTTGGTGTTGTACAGACGGACTTTCTCTCAGCCAGACCCTTCTCCTTACAGGGATGTTTACAGTGAGAACATCCTGACAGGGGAGCCGGCAGTTGGCTGAAGGACTTACTTGACGATGAAGGGTGAGGAGGCCTCGGCCAGGATGCTTCTCTCTGAGTGGATGTGCTCCTCCTGGTGGTTCTCCACGATGTGTTTCTTCTTCATCACCTTGAGGGCGAATGTCACATCCTTGTTCTTCACCTTCACCTGTAGTGGGCGCACACGGCTTCAGCTCTGGTCACATGTACCGTCAAAGCAGACGCCACTACTGAATCGTCGGTTTGAAATTGCGTGGTGTGTTTTTATCTTTCAGAACAAACTCAAAGCTAGCTAACTGGGGTGGGCGGGCTATGGAAAAGGAAACATTTTGGGACTGACTTCAAAAATAAAATTAAAGTTAGGCTGGATAATCCTGCCCAGTTAGTAAAAAGTACCTCTCAAACAGATATAAAAAGAAAGAACAGGTTTTTAAAAAGCCATAAAAACTGAGTGACAGCCTCACCAGCTCCACCCTGCCGAATCCTCCCACGCCCAGCGTAGCAATGACCTCCAGGCTGTCCAGGGGTACAGAGGGGGGGTGAGACGCACTCTCCTTCAGCTGGACCAGGCCGGGGGACAGGGGTGGACTGGGGTGACTGGAGCACTCAGACCTCATGAGAGAGGCAGAGAGAGGGCGCATGTTTGTGAGAGGCAGAGAGAGGCCGAGTGAGTGTGCATGTTTGTGAGAGGCAGAGAGAGGCAGAGAGAGGCAGTACACTGGCCAAAGTTGGACCAAAAGCCTCCCTGCTGTTTCAGTGTCTGGATATCACTGCAGGAACCCATCATTCAGGTGAAAGGCAGCTTTGTTTCCAGTCATATTAAACCACCAGCCTGTTCTAGGGCCATTCCCTCCACTGCGCCCCAAGTGAAGTCACTGGTGGTGGGGAGTAGACCCCTGGGTGTCGGGTCTGGCTCATGGAGGTATGACACCCTGGTTGTAGACCCCTGGTCTGGGTCATGGAGGTATGACACCCTGGTTGGAGACCCCTGGTCTGGCTCATGGAGGTATGACACCCTGGTTGTTGGTCAGACTCACTTGGCGTGTCTTTTCTTGTCGTCGCGGTCGAGGGTCGCCACGTAACCATGGAGATGCTTTTGCAGCTCGTTGAAAGTGCCCACTGTCAGATCAAATGTTCTGGAGGTAAACATTTAAAAAAACAAACGCTCCATTATTTGTGGACAGGTGTAAAAAGAAAATAAGCAAGCCAATGCACATATGAAGCCTTTTTTCTCCATCGCACAACTTCACCACATATAAACCACCCGTCTACACATCCTAAATGCTCCTCCAATGTGACTGATGATCCTATACTGTATTTAGTTTTCTAATCATTGTCGTTCAGTAAACTCTCTTCTCCAACTGCCTGCTGTCCCAGTTCATCTCAGCCGGTCTGAGTCTGCAGCGCCCCCTGGGGGTGGTACTCACGCTCGGTCGATCACCAGGCACTCCACACCATCCTCCTCCGCGATGATGTTAGCCGACCGCACATCATCACTGATGTCAGTCACACACACACACACACAGGTAAGATCAGTCCTTACAAACCAACATCTAGAGGTACCAGTCAACGGGACAGTTTAAAATGCTCTGTGTGTGTGTGTGAAGTTACCTGATGAGGGCCTTCTCTCCAAAGTAATCTCCTTTCTGCAGTGTGTTGATGGTTTGGGGCTCCTTGTGTTGCTCTGTGCTCTGAGTCACCTTGATCTTTACAACAGACGAAGAAATAACACTATTAGCAACGGCACACTATCAAAACAAGGATTGTTCTTCTCCTGGGGACTAGGTCTCGGTAGCGAGCTGACTAATGCTCAACAAACCAGGCTACGTAGCTAAGAAAAGCTTTCGTTGGTAAACAGACAGTAGCATGGGGGCACCAGTGCATAATTCACCAACCAGAATGACATCAGCCCTCATGTGCAATAACGGCACGATTTAGCTGAACGCCTCGGTTGACCTCTGCCATTTTTTGTGGGGGAGTAAGGTTTGTAGTACGCCGTTTATACAGTCCCCACTGGTCGTAAGTGTGTGTGTGTGTGTGTGTGTGGTAGGGGGGGTCATGGCGCCATTCCCTGCATTAGCACCCCCCCCCCCCCACACACACATACACACACACAGAAACATCTGCCTCCCTCTCGTTAGCCTGGCGCTGACGGCATGCTACCTGACCCTCATTGGCTCCTTCTGCCTGTGAGTCCCTGGAGGATGCAGCTCCCTTACTCTGAACATCTCCCCCCGCACATCAGTGTCCTGTTACACCCTCCTCACAGGCACACACACACCCAGGGGAGGAGGTGAGGAGGAGGAGAGAGTTCCTACACACTCCTACAACCTACAGTAAACACAGTTTGACAGTCGAGCCTAAACTGACTGCGAGAGAAACCACAATGTGCACGCACACATCCGAGCACGTTCCAAAGCACAAATGCGTGCCCACAAAACTTGTGTTTTCGTCTGAGGCGGGTTTAAAGGTGGGGGGGTGAGAGGGTGTAAAGATGGGGGGGTGAGAGGGTGTGAAGGTGGGGGGTGAGAGGGTGTGAAGGTGGGGGGGTGAGAGGGTGTGAAGGTGGGGGGTGAGAGGGTGTGAAGGTGGGAGGTGAGAGGGAGGTACCGTTCCCTTGGCGATGATGTAGAAGGTGCTCCCTTCCTCTCCCTCGCGGAGGACGTACTCCCCCTTGTCGTAGTATTCCTGTCGGGAGAAAAAGGAGCACAGTCAGAATAGTATTAGTATTATTGCCGTTATTTAAACTGCAATGTTATGATCATTTATGGTAGCATCGGGTCCAGCCCTCCCTCCACGCCACCCAGTAACTGGCTGAGGGGGAGAGTCTGTCTGAGGATCAGCAAGTCATAACTGTGGACGAGACAGGATGGCCACAGAGCTGCCATTTGGATGATTAAATCATCACAACTGACAGTTAACTGGGGGGGTCAGATAGCTGAGCGGTTAGGGAGTCAGGCTACTAATCAGGAGGTTGCTGGTTTGATTCTTGGCCATGACAAATGACGTTGTGTCCTAGGGCAAGGCACTTCACCCTACTTGCCTCGGGGGAATGTTCCTGTACTTACTGTAAGTTGCTCTGGATAAGTGCGTCTGCAAAAAGACTAAATGTAAATGATTCATCTGATTTTAAATGTTTTATCAGATTTTAAATAATGTATCCGATTATGAAATCATTCATTCTCAGATCATTATTAAATCATGAATTTCCCTAACCATAACCCTTGTAAGATCGTGGGACTCTTCACGGCTGCTGTACAACCTCTCCTCTCTCAGTTTACAGTCACCACTCTTGACACGAGTGGGATTTTCCTGCAGAAACAGGTTTTATATTTACGGAGCAAAATCATCCCCGGGTTTGAACTTGTACACCAAGACCATATTTGATTTGGTGTCAATATGATATGACCTTGCACACACACACTGTTCCCTTCCCCCCACTGTATAGTGACAAGTAGCGGGATGTTAGCATTATCTTCCTAATTGGAGAGAAACATCTGCACTGCGATTGGGTTGCACATGTGCGTGCCTCCCTGGAGGCAGAGTGTAATCAAGTCTGTCAAGAGACGAGGGAATAACGGAGCTCTCCTGTTCGTGACCTCGCAGGAACAGCAACCGAGAGGAACGTCCTTCAAGTTCTCGCTGTAAGAACACGCAGGGAGAGAGACAGAGAGGGAGAGAGAGAGAGAGAGAGAGAGAGAGAGAGAGAGAGAGAGAGACAGAGGGAGAGAGAGACAGAGAGACAGAGAGGGAGAGACAGAAAGAGAGAGAAAGAGAGAGTCTGACCCCGAGCTGACAGGAACCACGTCCCTCTCTGTCGAAGTGACACACACACACACACACAGGCTTCTCCTGGCTGTCTCACACACATCTTTAACTAATCACTCATCTCCCATTTGAATAAACACTTCCTGGTGACTTGGTCAAATAATTACAGTAACAATATATGGGACTTTGCGATGACAGGAATAGTATGAGAGCAGTTCATCAAGAAGGTAATCTGTGTGGACTCGCAGACTCCAGGGCAAGAAATATGCTGACACACAGCAATATGAGAGGGCTGGCGGTGATGACATTTTGACAGCGAGTGTCTGGAACACAACAGTCCTGCGGCTTCAGAGTGTCGGGTAACGGGAGCGCGTACTCCAGAAATCCTGCTGTACAGACATTATGGGACTCATGACTGAACTTGAATCATTTACAAAGTTTGTTTATGAGTCAATGCAGCTACTTACCACTTCTAAGCAGTCCACTATTTTACTGAGTTTGTCTTCTGGTAGGTTGGCCAACAGTGAAACACTGGAAAGAAAAAGGCAAAAATATGTACAGCAACTACGAAACAGAACTGTTTGTCATGCACAGGTGTTCTGTGCCTCGAACAGTTCTTGGTAACATTTCAGGAGCTAAGTTTGTGTTTCTCTGGCTTGATTTTGGAACAGACACCCCAGCCTGAGCTGGGCTCAGCTCAAAGCCTTTCAGATCAATTACACTTAGCTTCACTTTCAACTTTGTGATTTAACGCGAGTGAAGGTACAAATGTTTGCAAGCGAATCTTTGATCAAACTAACACCAGTTCCTCTGTAGGTTTTTACAAATACAAACATCCAGGATGGTTCTGATGTGGATAGATGCACAGATCCTTTTCTGAGTTGAACTTCAGTATAATGAAGTGGAATGAAAACAGGAAGTTAAATGTTTGGGACGCACCTTCGGAGGAAGTGGCGGTGTTGTTCGTGTCGTTTCTCCGCCGTCATCCTCATGACGTTCTGGAACACCTCCCTGTCCAGAGCCCACACCTTCACCTGGCTGGCCGCTGTAACCACAGCAACATCAAACACAGGAAGTACCCACAGCCCTCCAGGGCTTGACCTCTGACCCCCTCCAAATGGAGGCTGGTTAACCTGCGACCTCACAGGTCTGTGGGCTGGTGTCGGGGAGGGCATGGGGGTTGAGGGGGAGGGCATGGTGGGAGGACAGACTTCAGCAGCTGGGTTCAACAGCAGAGTAGGAGGAAGCAGCATGTGCAGTGTGTCAGCCAGAATGAGAAGCAGGACTGATATTCCCTTTCATCCCCTTCTTGTGACGACTCTCTGGAACATAAACAGCGGTGGAGAAAGAAGCCTGACTGCCAAACTGTCGATGGTCGTCTGTGTGGAGGAGAAAGGTCAGGCCGACCTACAGCTACAAGCCAATTACTTGGAAAAATACACAAATATGTCATTGGGAGACCCCCGGACAAAGAACCCACAGAGCCATGGTATGGGCTCTTGAATGCCAAGATGGCACTGGCCAATCAGGAAACACGGTCTGGGATCTGATGCTAGTCCTTTGTCAACACCTCTCTGCAGAAGGTTTATGACTGTCTAATGACCTATCTGGGGGGGAGGGGAGGGGAGGGGCAGTTCAAAACATGGATGTTGCGTTGTTTAAATGAGAAAGCTACGCCTGGTACAATCTCAGGCCTTGTTCAATATCCCAGTCTCTGCTGTTTATGATCCCCTATGGATTATCCCTTAATGATCTATCCCAGTTACCCAGTCTGTCTGACAGCCAGCTAGAGAGAGGGTTGGGAACATCAGCTTACCTCTTACAGACGCAGTCCTGGTACAGTTATACAAGATGGCCAGTTCCCCAAACGTGGTCCAGAGAGCCACAGCTGACAGCAGCTTGCTGTGCTGAAACACGTCCAGCTTCCCATCTGAGGGCACCAAACCAGGGTCATCACTGATCAAAAGCTAACACACAAACATCATGGACTCGAGGCTGAGACCAGACATGAGGGATATCCAACTCCTCATCTTTAGTGAGTGTATTAAACTGTTAACTGTTAGACTAGTCATGAGCACAGTGGCAGGTACTGCGGACTCATGACAACACAGGGTGACTGTCCCGGGAAGACAGCTTTCAGTCAACAAGTCATTGGTAGAATACATGTATCCTGCATGTGTGTGTGTGTCGCCCCACCTGCTAGGACAAACAGGTGGTTCCCCGGCTCGCCCTGCCTGATGACGTAGTGGCCCTGCTGGTAGGTGCTCTGGTACATGCACTCCACCATGTCCCGGACCTGTTGAGGCTCCAGACAGCTCAGGTACTGGTTCTGGACCAGGGCCTCAACCAGGAGCTTCTTCACACTGTAAACACACACACACGGTCACTTGATCCGCTCCTTTTGGTCTGAATCCGTCTCCCTCCTGTTCAGACATCCCTTTCGTCACATGATGAGGTTAGATTGGATGGCTGTTTAGATGTTGGGTGTGATTCTAATGAGTGAAAGTTCAGCTATCGCTGTGATGACTTCTGACTACTATTAAATGTCCATTATGGAGACAAGAACATAGATGTTAATTAATACCATCCTTAAAAACCCACTCTGGTGTTACCGACTGGTTAAAAAAAATAAGCATTGGTTTCTCTCCTGTCATCAACTGACAGTGACCCTTCAAAGACCCTGAAGGGGTCAGAGCACCCGCCAGCTCTGTCACGTCACATGAAAGAGCCCGATGCTGCCTCCCAGAGAACAGTCCAGCCCTCTTCTCCACCACCCAGACCGTAAACACGGCCACCCGCCCACACAGAGCCTGTGGAAGAAACCTTTATTGTGATGGTACAGTCCTCCAGCCCTCTTTATTGTGATGGTACAGTCCTCCAGCCCTCTTTATTGTGATGGTACAGTCCTCCAGCCCTCTTAATTGTGATGGTACAGTCCTCCAGCCCTCTTTATTGTGATGGTACAGTCCTCCAGCCCTCTTAATTGTGATGGTACAGTCCTCCAGCCCTCTTTATTGTGATGGTACAGTCCTCCAGGCTTGAACACTGTCACTCACAGCTCGAGCACTCAGTTCAAAGGCCTTTGTGTATGAGTGCTACCAGACAGGATCATTACAAAACATTTGATAATCATTCCTCTTGGTGGTGAGGAGAATTCTCTCCTCATTAAGGGCCAGATGTTTTAAACATGCTAACAGAGGACTGAGACCATCACAGCATGCTTTATACTCCAGACAACAGCTTGATATCCTACACAGCCTGGCTCTCAATACACAGAAGAAGTATTTACTCAATAGCGGGTTGGCTAGATGGGCCACACATTTTAGGTGTAAATGACACAGCTAGTTGCTAATTAGCCGACCGATGCGAGCTGAATAGAAGTCTCTGATTTGAGATGAGCAGCAGTTGGACGTATCCATGACAATGTGATTCAGATTTGAATGGTGTCTAAGGTGGGCTTATTGATTCGTTTTGACAATAATCAGATCTGAGAGGCACATCTGTCAGTCACACTTCATGAATACAGAAGCCTACAGTACAGACTAATAAATGAGACATTGTCCATCATAACAAGAACCAGTCTTGATCTTCAGAAATCCTGCTAAAGGTCTTGTTTGCTCACTGGGGTAATTAGCCAGGCTCATTAGTTTACATTTAGTCATTTAGCAGACGCACTTACAGTAAGTACAGGGACATTCCCCGAGACAAGTAGGGTGAAGTGCCTTGCCCAGGGCTGCGTTTCCCGATAACGATGGCTTGTCGCAACTATCGACCAAAAAACTAAACCATCGATAATTCTTACGTGCGTTTCCCAAACATGCTCGTAAAGTGTAGGCTAATCTATGCACTTTCAAGAGTTACGAATTTTCAAGAGACACTTTAGCTGCGATGTCTTTGGGAACGGCCCGTAAAACTACGAATTCTACGATCAACTTAGGCTTACGACGCTTTCGGGAAACGCAGCCAAGGGACACAATGTCATTTTGCACGACTGGGAATCAAACCGGCAACCTTCTGATTGGTAGCACGATTCCCTCACCGCTCAGCCATCTGACCCCCCCAGTTAACAGTCAGTTGTTTTGACTCAGCTCCAACGCAGACACTGATGACTACCAAGCATCCTACCTGGCATCCTTTGGCACGCGAGCCTTCTCGAAGGAGAACTTGGGCAGGTTGGTGGAGTCGTAGGTCCTGGAGGTGGGCTCAGCAGACACCCCAGCCTTGGCCCCCGACCTCCTGCTCAGCGTGCCCTTGATCATCCCACTGATGTTGGGGCCGAACCTGCCAGCCTTCACGGGGGGGGGCTGGGCCCCCAGCCCCAGGCAGGGTCCCCTCGCCCCAGCCTGGTTCCTCATCACGTCCTGGAGCTGGCTCAGCTGGAGACACTTGCTCTGGAGCTGGTCGCCCAGCTCCTCCACCGCCCTGGTCTGCCTCCCCAGCTGCTCCTGCAGAGCTCTGATTTGCTGCTCCTTGGTGCTCAGCTCCTCTGCCCTACTCCTCGCCTGCCGCTCCAGCTCCTCCACCCTCGCCTGCAGGGCCTCGGCCCCCGGGAGCCTCCCAGAAGGCCCGTGAGGCGGCTCTCTGTGGACGCAGCCGTTAGAGGCGACGGATGGGGCGCCGTCGCCTCGCTTGAAGCGTTTGGATTTCATCGACCCGTTTCCCATCGTCTGGTTCATAGGTTTGGAAAAACGAGATTCAGAAATAGGGAAATGTTGTGTGCCATAAAAGAATAAAACATTTTAAAAACAAACATACGTGCCTGCCATGAAGTATGTTTAGTAACACAGTAGCTACATTTTTAAAGGCAGACAATGAATAAGTAGATAATAGATTTTGTTTGAACAGGGAGGTGGGCGTGAAGCATCTCAATTCTCTGTGTTTATCGCAAAGGAAATTTCAGTAAGTGCGTTTTACAGCTCATGGTTCACTGTCATGTGTGTTGAGAGAGAGAGCGAGAGAGAGAGAGAGAGAGAGAGAGTGTGTGTGTGGTGATGGTGGGGAGGAGAGACAAAGAGAGAAAGAGAGAAAATCTGTGACTGACTAATGGTCAATGTGTCCTCTCCATTTATAATTCAGCAGGCCGGAAGTATTGCGTTGCATGGACACTCTCCGTCAAAGCCAAGATGCAGCATTGAAAGGAATTAGGCTAGAGTAAAACCGCAGAAAGATTAAGCTCCAGTCATTGTTTGAAAGAGACTGAAAGTATTGGGTTGGCCTATATACCCTCATATCCGCAAAAATACAAATATCTGAAGACAATGACATTACAGTAAATGTGTGTGTGGCTGTTGAATAATTTAACTGCCTACACATTCATACCGATTAAATCCCTTACATATATTAGCCTTGATGCATTTGAGACTGCGACTTATTTCACGGCACAAAGTGATTTGTTGGTCGAAAAATATACTTCCATATCATAGAGTTGTTACATATGTAAGCCTACATGTGAGAGAAATTAGAATTCATGTTATTCTTTAACAATCTTGTCTGTTACCGATTCATTTATTTATAGCTATTTCAACATGAATTGTGTCGAGTTTTATGAATATACGATCATGGCATCACTTTCGAATCAACTCACAATTATTAAAAAAAGCTTTGCCTTGGCATTTTTAGTAAACGATAACACATTGTATTCTTCAAACACTTTCATTCCAACAGACAGTATTTACTTTTAGACTGTAGAACTAGGCTGTGAAGCAGAGGAAAGTTAACAATGCAGGCACCTGCTCGACTTAATTGCCTTGTCACGTTTGAATCGCATGAAACTTAGTTTTATTTACAAAAAACCTTGTCTTATTCAGCCTATAAATAAAAGTAGATGAGACATGTTACTTACTACGTTAGTTTTTCCGAATCCCAAGTTGTAGAAAAGCGACGAGGACATAAAAGCACAAGCAGCATAAAAAGGACCGAGCCCTTCTGAACAGGGCGTGCGTGTGTCAAGAGAAGCGCGAGCTCAGTCTAACTCGAGACTGATTCAGAGCGTGCAGTTCATGTCTCCTATAAAAGCCAACAATAATATATTTGTCTTCATTTATAAACCAAAAATTGTCCAAAGTCGAAGGTCAATTATCATCTAATAAAACACATTTCCCTAACTGAAGTTTCTGGTCCCATTCATATATCAACAGTTCAAGTCGCCGGTGACGTTAATTCCTTGACTAAAGTCTATTAAATGAAGGCTTTGACGTGAGCATACGTACTGATCAATAACGGATTGATTTTGCTGTTACTAGGGTGACAATAGGGTCATTGTTATAGCTAGTAGTCATCATATTGGCTTGTCACTTTTTTCAATAGCCTACTTAACGTATATGAACTCAATACTACAGTTAGCAGTTGATTAGGCATTGCATTTTACACGGGTGAAACTATTGTTTGGAATTGTAAGTGTCTGCCAAATGACTAAATGTAAATTGTATACAAAAAACACTGAATCATTTCAGGGGTTGTAAAAAATTCACTTCTGCGTTTGCATGTTCTGACCAGTAGGGGGAGATCAAGTCCCATGTGTTGAAGAGATGGGGTTTGCTGTTCAAATGTAGGCCTACATGAGTTTCTGGAGAACATTTGTTCTGGCTATATACAAATACACTTTCAGAAGTGTCACCTTATGCATTCTTTTATTGACTTCACTTACTCTTAACACAAATAATGCAATTATGAATGGTTCCTCTGCCCATCTTAATCAAAACACAAAAACAGGAAAAAAAATATTTACACAGTAAACCACAACATCATTCTGAGTGGGGGAAGAAAGCTGGAACAAGGCAAGCAAGACATCAGTCAATGTGTTTAACTTCATAGTGAGAGCTAGTACCCTGAACATCGTGTTTCATAAAAACTTTATAAAAATATTTATTAAATTGATATCCGATGACTACTTAAGTATGTTATGTACCTAGTACAAACTTAAATAAGAACACATAATAGAATAATAATGGAAAAAAACAACAAAGAGAATCATAAATAAAACATACGGTGTAAATAATAATCATAACAATAGGAATATACATCAGACTATACTGTGTGTTGTTTTATCCAGCATTGAAAAATCTAAAATCCTAACACTACTCACTAATACGCACATTCAATCTACTCGTTTTCCTCATTCACGCCTTACAAATATCGCCCACAAGGGGGCAGTACAACCACACTGCATTTCGGTCCTACTGTCATGTCAAGAAGAAAAGTGGTAGATGTGTTCTAACGGTGATTATCGGAAAAATTAGCCACATCATCCCAACACCTCAACTTGGAATCCCGGTTGAGAGTCCATAGATAACGGACATTCAGTGAGTGTTCCTGCTTTCAGAGAATTACGAATCTTTAGACGACAAACAGAAATGACATCTTTTTTTTAATCGAATGCACTTAGTGCATTCTGCACAAAATATTTTGCAAAAACTCTTTAGAAAAAATGTGTGGTCGACAACATAGGAAAAACAGTTGGGCTACATCATAAACATAGAAAAAAACAAACACAAAACAAATCTACAAATAATGTTAGCTTAATAATTCGATATCAACATAGCGGTTTAGGTTTAACAAGAGTTCCCAATACACAAAATGCTGGCTTTTGTCACAGAGACCAGTTTGTTATACCTGTAAGAAAGTTCGCCAACCAGCAGCAAACTCCTAGCCAAACTAAGCAGTAAAACCATTATGTTTTTTGAAAACGTCAGACACAGTTTGCATCACCAGCGTCAACCGCCAAACAGGTGGATGGTGAAGACACTGACGACTGCAGAAGCATCTTCTTCGGTTACATCGATGGTCACAATGTTTTTTTTTCCTCTTTAAAAAAAGACTATAAAGTCATACAAAGAGATGAAAAAGCGCTTGTTTTGCCGTCCTGTAATGTACAGTAAAAAGAGTAAAAGAAAGTAGAGCGAGTCTTAGAAATACAGCTCTGTAGGACACATAACGCCCTCTCTCTGGAGAAGTACAGATTGTCCGTTTTCCTTCCAAAAGGCGGGAAACTCTTATTTGGACGACACCAACATAGGGAGCGTGGCTTGTTCACACTTGCGGCTCCTGCAGGAATTTAAACTCTACTTAGCAGAGTGGATCTGTCAAAACAAAAACATTGGCACATTATTAGCACGTCAAAAAATATAACTATTTTACCCCAGAATAGCCCTGAGACACAACATTTTACCAGTTTAAGTAGATTTAATTTGTGAGAACCTCAGATTTGTTTAGTAAATGCGTTTCTAGGAAAGATTGTCTGTTGGTCACTTCTCTGTTCAGGTTTCTTGTTCAACCTTCTGACTGACAGACACAGACGCACCCTAACGGAGTAAATATCCGTCTGTCAGCTATGCTGGGCTCTTGAACAATACAAAACCAATTGAACCAACCGAGCGATTCCTCATCCATCTTGTCTGAGGTTTTATAGACACTCAGGGCAGTGTTTGATTGTTGTGTGTGTGTGTCTACGTGTCTTTGTGCGTGTATAAGGGCATGAACCTGAAGGATGCAGTGTCTTTACACGCGTGTATGAAGTGATTCGATGGCTCGGAGTGATGAGGTGTGTGTGAGCTATTGATCAGTGGACGGGTTAGAGCGAGGGTGTGACCCATGGCCACGGTGACGGGGGTGATGAACGACCGCACAGAGCTACACACCTCAGGCTCTTCCAGCGATCCTTCTCCATGGTGTTCTCAGGGCCCTCGCTCTCGTATGACGCCACGTACAGCGCTGGGGGGGGAGGAGACAACACGTTACACTGACGGACGCAGCTCGTTGGTTAGAGCACCTGACTTCACACTTCATGTATCTGTGTTATCTGCTCAGCTCTGGATCGTACCATCTTCTGTAAACACGGGGGCCGTCAGCAGGTACTGCAGGACCTTGCGGTCCTTCTCAAACGGACACTCCACCTTCTTCCATGTCATGAAGTCGCTCACCTGCTTGGCCAGCTCCCAGAATTTCTGTTTACACCCAACAAATACAACAATAACTTAACGTTTCTTCCATGAAATAAAAGTTGAATTAAACATTACGTGGTTGCCAACAACAAAGGCCGATTAACTTTTGAGGAATTCACCCTTTTTATACAGTCACTTCCTCATTCTCTGTCAATCAAAGAGGAAGCTGGCTAAAACTGTCTACATTCGTTTCCAAGTGATGGAAAATCCAAACTGAAAAGTCCCTGCCAAAGCTGTTATACTACAAACCACAAGATGTGCAGGTGAAGAGGTAAGTACCTTGAAATTGACATGTCCGCTCTGTAGCCTGTTGGCACACCCTTCGTTGAAGAAATAGATGTCTTTGATGAAGAGGCTGAAGAACGGGATGACAATCTGGAAGACAAACAATGACAGGAGAGTTTCAGAACCCCGTGCAGCTGGGAGGAGATTTCCAGCGGGCTACAACAAGCTAGCTTGGGTTCCACCACCATTACCAGAGAAACAGAAAGTGTGGAAAAAGTCCCTGGTTTTTACAATGAAACAAACAAGCTACCACCCACACAAATCTTTAGTCCTTTAAATCCTTCACAGCTTCGTCCCCAGATTGATACAGATCAACTTGTCATCTGGCCTCAACACACATGATCCTGACAGGAACCCTGAAGAGCGGACGTTTGTGATGACACGTTTACGCTCCAGTTGATGTTGACAAACAAGTGTCACTGGCCCTCCTTCCCCCTCCACACACACACACGTGTGGAAACTAGGTCTAGGCATGAGAGGTGAAAAACAATTCAGTTCTTCTTGTGAGTTGGAAGGTTCCAGTAGATTATCTAACAGGGTGTGTTGAGGCAACAGAAGCTTTCTGGAACATGTGACCCCGGCCGGGGAGAGAGCGTCTGGCCTGCTCAAGAGGAGCTGGAGCACAAACACGTC